>NC_136603.1:19330953-19610953 GCF_910589615.1 Taurulus bubalis | reverse complement strand
TAAATCTGAAAGGCATTTATTTTTTTAAGATCACAACAGGCTTACACCCGTTTGCTTTAACTATGTTTTAATCGGTTTTATTTGTTTTTATTATATGTGTGGCACTCTGAGATTCTTTTGAAGGAAGAGTGCGATAAAAATGAAATGCATTATTATTATTATTATTATTACACCGAGAGGAAGAGGACAAAAAAACACCAACATGTTAAGAACATGTGTTTTCGTGCAGTGGAAGCATTTGTAATGTTGCAAATGTATAAAAACCACGACAGCTACCTCACGTGCTAACTCCGAAATAAGTACTCAGTAATTCAGATGACGGGGAGGACAACTTTTTATTTATTTTTTTATACACTGTGGCTCCAGGACAGGACAATTCAAGTCTATTGTTTTAGAAATATTGAATCCATGCACCTCTAAGTTTCATAATGTCAATTTGATCTCTAAAGCACCACAAACAACATATGTTATCGCAGGACTCCTTTCACATGGACCAGGTCGAGACCATGCTCTTTGAGAGTCACATGTATTGAGGTCCTGCGTAGCTGTGGCCTTACCTCGCAGTGAGCCCTGAGGCCCGTTTCCTGTAGTCGGGACCAGATACTCTGGATGCGGCCAGCGTGCTCTGGATGGCTGGTGGTGTTTCCGCACATGCACTGGTGCTTCTGCATCAAAGAGTCATACACCAGACCTGGAGAAACACACACACACACACACACACACACACACACATTAATTTGTATATATCTTTGACAACGAGGGCGGGAACAGTTGTTGCAACAAAATCCCTATAATCACACAGCTGAAGTCCCATGGTGTGATTACACGTTGCACCTGTTTTCACCATAAACAAAAAAGGTCACGCCGAGAGGGCCCAGAGAGATGAGGTGACTCTGTGGAGCGAATGACACTTGTTGTGGCGCGCGTCGTCACGAGGCTGAGAATACCTAGCAACAGCTTTGAGCGTACAAACAGCCGCTGCGTGTTGGCTCATCATGCTGTGTGGCTTTCCTCTAACCTGCAATCAGCAGGATTAGAGTGTGTTGCTAGATTGCTGTTTGCCGCTCCACGACGAACCTCTGTGTGAGAGCGACGCACGGCGATGAAAAGCGCAATACATGCTGCAGTGTGTGTGTGTGTGTGTGTGTGTGTGTGTGTGTGTGTGTGTGTGTGCGTTAGACCCATATCATTAGTATTTCTTCTACACACCTGTTGTGAATCGAGGCTTGGCGGGCGGCTCCTGGACTACCATAGGGAAGGAGGCAGAGGCCGGAGACGACTGAGCCCTGGAGAGGGGACGGTGTCCGGCGAAGCTGACCGACAACCCGGCTGCTTCCATGGAGGCTTGGTAGTTCCTCAGCTGGTGGATCCGCTGCTGCTCTAACAGCAGAGCCTGCTGCTCACACACAGAGTGACATGTACTGTTTGACTGCGGGACTGCAATGTCTTCCTCCTTCCAGAAGGTGGCACTAGATTCTTGCAAATACCAAGCTGCTGTGCTAGACAATACATGCTGCAGGCATAAGAGTTGAACTTGTGTTACACACAGTGGCATACAGGGTTTCTTCTCTTCTGTACAGTGTATCGCATGACAACCACACAAATATGGCAGCAATGCAATCTGGCAAGTTTGACAGGCTGTTAACTTCGAGGTCTAACAATACTGTTCATGTGAGCAATCGGCTGAAAAAGACTAACAGCGGTAGATAAATAATGAGCCATCAAACTTCAAAACACAGCAAAGTGAGAGGCACACGCTTATTGAGGATTTCATTTGAAAAGTGTCTTGTGTTAGAACATGGAAACTTCACCCAAGTGTGCGCCGTGTGCACCTGGGTTACATGTCTGACAGCAAGCAATCCCGTTGTTCAATTCGGATGGGCGTGTCTGCTTACATTGGGCGCCATGGCGACAGTGCGGGGAGTGCCTGATTGAATTTGGCTGAGAGGACAGCAGGGATGGGCTAGACCGATGAGGACACGGTGTCCTGACTGGGTATGTCTGCGCGCGTGTGTGTGTGTGTGTGTGTGTGTGTGTCAAAATTGAGTGAGGGTTTCCGTGTGGAGAACATTATGAATTGTGAAAGCATGTGGATGTGATTGTCCATGTGGAGTCGTGCTAGGGAGCAGCGTGGAGGAGGCTCACGAGCCATAAGCTATGCATGAAAAATAAAACTAAAAACCCACTACTCTGCATAAGCAGAACATGTGTGTGTACAACCTGCGTTCTACTAAAACTCAGAATGTGGACAAACAGTCAAGAGGATTGAATGTAGAGTATAATACTACTAATAATAGTTTCAGTTAGACACTAGCTCCATCTGTCACTGCTGTAAGAGCATTTAGGCAACCAGTGGCAAATAAGTCATTATTATGGTAATACACACACATGATGAGATAATGTTTCCGAGAAGGGATTTGAACGCCAATATTAAAATCCGTTTCATCTTCCCTCTTTTTATTTTGACACCGGAAAGTCTGAAAAGCAGATTGAACTTGTATAATCTGCATTTTAACTGACTAATTCAACAATTTATCTCATTCATTCTTTGTCTCACTCTCCTCATCCCTTTCATTTTCAACCAGACTTTTATCCGTGTATCGTTTTATCATCTTCCCGCTGTTTCCTGCTTTGCATCGTCTTCTCCTCCCACTCCCACCTGCCCTCCTCTTCCCGCGTCCTTCCTCACCTGTCGGAACAGGAAGTCCTGCTCGACTAGCTCCTGGGGGTCTGGGGGCTCCTGCTTGATGACCAGCCCGCGCAGAGGCCCCGCCTCCTGCGCAGACAACGACGAGCATGACAGGGAGAGCCCCTGGTGCTCCCTGAGTTCCTCCTCCGTCTCCTCCGGGTGACTCTGGTGCTGCCTGGCCGGCCCCGAGGCGCTGGAGCCCACGGACGAGACCTGATCCCCGGGCTTGGACATGATCTAGAGGGAGAGGAGAGAGAAAGTCCAGGTGAGAGGTTTCACAAGAACCCAGGCTGGGTTGTGATTACATCACAGGTTTAATTAAGGGACAGTTTAAACCCAGGTGAGTTCTATGATGCTGCTGCTGAAATTCTCTCAAGATACCAGTTCAGCAAGGAAACTGTTAAGTAGCTGAACAGGAAGATTGGACCAGCTGTTTCCCTTACATTACTGTATGTATTTTTATATCTATTATTTGACTATATTGCTCCATTAAGTTGGCCTTCAAGTTGTTCTCAAAAGGAGGAGAAATTAGAGCTTTTCTGTCGAGCCATCACGAGAAACCAACAGACTTTTTATCTCACTAACTAGCAAACAATGGATTTTTTTGTAAAGGACTACAAAGCAGCTGAAACTTAACTGCCCCCCTCTTTTAGAACAAGCATCTCCACATTGATTAAACTAGAACACTATTCGAAAAACTAAACAAGGATTTGCTTTTAAATCTTCAACAGAGATCTGCTTATTTGAAATGAATTAACTCAATTAAATTAATCCTTGTTTAGACATCATCTTTTAGAGACGTCATCAGGACTAAAAGACTTCATGCCCGAGAGAACACCAGGGACGGCCGTGCCTTACAGCCTGCACCACTCCAACAAGTACGGGTGTTTTTCACTCCAAAAATAGCTGACGGCTCGGCTCGAGTACAAAACAACAAACGTAAAAGACCTTAAGGTTATCCAAACAAACGCTAACATTAGCCAGGCACTTGTACTTTTTGTACACACCGAGATAACACAGACCTGTACTCTGACCTCTTATTATTAATTAATTTACTTAGAGATCTCAATAACTTCTATCAGAAATGCACACACACACACACACACACACACACACACACACACACACACACACACACACACACACACACACACAGGAGAGGAAAACGAGGGAGAAAGAGAGGGAAGAATTGTAGAGGGGGCCGTTGGAGGAATCTTGTTGTGGCAGCTGTCCCCGTCCCTGTCGTCAAAGACCTCAACCTTGATGCGTAGGTCATGATTGGAGTGGACCACTGCATGGAACGAACACACACATACAGAGACACACACACACACACACACACACACACACACACACACACACACACACACACACACACACACACACACACACACACACACACACACACACACACACACACACACACACACACAAGGCTGGCATATTGCCCAGGGAACAGTCCATTGACGTCAGAGAGCAAGCTCTTGCCTCATCCCGGTCCCTCTTCTCCAAACAAACTCAAAACACTCATTCACTCCTGCTGCTCTGATTCTCGCTCTTCCTCTCGCTCTCGCTCTCTCTCTCTCTCTCTCTCTCTCTCTCTCTCTCTACCCAGCCCTCTTTTTAAACAGAGGGAATAGTTGCTGGGATATGAACCATGAGGGGGACAGGCACTACATAAGCCTGTTGAATCAGTTCGAGGACACACACACACACACACACACACACACACACACACATGCGCAGAGACAGAGAGAGATAGAGATAGAGATATAGAAAGAGAGAGAGAGAGACTGTATGCACAAACACTCGATACTAGTTGTCCCAGCCTGTCGGCCTTCCTCACACATGCACTTTTACACCCCAGTATCGCCTTAGCTGTCTCGGGTAATTGACGTGGAAGCAGCCGGCTCTGGCTGGAACCATTTCAAGATTCATTCATTCCTTTCTTTGCTGCCAACGTGTCCGACAGTTAAAGCGAACATTTGAGGGAGCAGGAAGGAATCCTTTTCCTTGCTGACTTGACGAAAATAAATAAAAGAGATCGAGGAAAGGAAGATTCATGTCTTACAAAGTGGTGGATGTCCAATGGTGATCAATGAAACTTAAACACAGCATACCACTGGGACATTTGCAAGGATAGTTTCTGACACTGAACTCATGCATATGGTGAGTATCAAATTTAATGGCAGCCACGATGGTCCTTATCTGTAGAATTTAAAACAAAAAGCTAATAAAATCACTCTGCGGAGACATGCTGTACCGCACTTCCTCGCATTAAATGGAAAGTGTATTCTTTTTTAATACCTGGCTTTATTATACAGTAAGCAATCATATATCTTGGGAGTACTTCTACATTTTCCATTGTGCCATGGTATTTGAGAGGCAGTAGAGAGACAAAACAGAGTCAATGACTA
This sequence comes from Taurulus bubalis, assembly GCF_910589615.1. NCBI lineage: Eukaryota > Metazoa > Chordata > Actinopteri > Perciformes > Cottidae > Taurulus > Taurulus bubalis. Next base: position 19,605,847 of record NC_136603.1, on the reverse strand, counting down.
GCTGGGGACGTTATTTATTTACATTAGGTATGAAAGAGACTACTGGGTATAGAGCGCAAATGGCTTTGGAACTGTAACATTTTAGTAAGGAGAAAAACAATGCATTTAAAAAAGATTTAAATAAAACGTAACATCTCAGCCAGAGCAGCCATATATTGTATATATTGTATATAAGAAGTGTACGTAGTCACCGTGACGTCACCCATTAGTTTGTGCACTCACTATCTTGTTTTTTTGCAACCAGAAGTGACACGACAGGGTGGAGCAAAGTACAACCGACCAATGGCGACCCCAAAACGGTTACAATTGACGTTCATATACTGAAAAGACACGGTGAAAGGGTTCAGCAAAGACAACGCCCAGACCGGACAATGCCGTGGTAGCGAGCTGTCAATCACAAGGTAGCTTAATCCCCAATTTCTACATTTCATAAAAGAATGCAAAGGTTTGGATTAACGCTGGCAAAGCACTGAATAGAAGTAGAGTATCACATGTCAAGGTATTTTCTTGATGCACACTTTTTGTTTGTTGCCATCACTTAAATAAGTTCCTTATGTACTCCAGGTAACATTCAGAGTGTGATCTCCATACTTTAAATAGTTGCAATAGTGCAAACTCTACACAGAGAAGCCTCAGAAAACCTGGTAGCTGATTGCTGTGAGGCTAATGGGCTTCCCAACGTGCCACCATGCCAGCCAGCTTTTCTTTAATAATGTTGAATTCAACTCAACCAAAAATATGGACACACTTAAACGCAGTGTTTCATTAATTACTGTAGATTTCTGCAATGCACTGGCAGAGTGCCTATTATTCAAATGTAAACGCCGAAAACATCTTAAATAACACGGGTCTGCAGTGAGTGGCCTGTGTGTTAGTACATTTAGGGAATTAGGGGGGAATCCCGTTTCACACATGCACGATTAATTTAAAGCATGAGGCCAGAACATGCCCATAATAATTAACTACCCCTTTATGAATGTCAAATTGAGAAATATATATTTATTTTTCTCTATTTTGAATAGCAATTAGGCACAATTCTCTTTTTTAAGTCGTCTGGAAAAGAGTGTTAACACAAATTGATGTGACATGAAAATAACCTGGTTTTACACATAAGCTGGACTTAATTAGCAGGAGTCACAACAGCCGGGCATTTTCAACGAGAGTCCCTAACAACCCCATTGACACAAGATAATGGGACTAAATCCTACGGGAATATCTGCACACACAAACAACCATCTCCCTCTCTGCAATGACCATATAGTGCTGCAAATTACCTTGTGCACATGCACACACACACACACACACACACACACACACAATGATGCACTGAGCTACACTTCCTGGGTGACCATATATGGAGGCAGCTTCCTCTCGAGCACAGTTGCCAGGGTGACAGGAAGAAGTAGGGATACATGAACACGGACAAGAAAGACTTGCTAGAAGACTTGCTGATTGCAGGCTGATTCATCCTGCTCTTGGAGCAGAGAAGGATTCACAGACATTAAACAAATCAAAGTTGTGTAGATGGACACACACACACACACACACACACACACACACACACACACACACACACACACAGCTGGCTGATCCACCACAGCTGTTCAAATGTTGCCTCAGATACCATTTTTAACACATGCACACATGCATGGATGGCGACCAACACGTGCATACGTACACACACACACCCACACACACACACACACACACACACACACACACACACACACACACACACACACACACAGAACTACCTTGTTGATGATGTGCTGCTGCTGTTGGAACTGTTGTTTGTGTTTCTCCAGGAACTGCTGGTGTTGCTGCTGGACCACCAGCTGCTGCAGAGCCTGAGCCTGTCCACATTGCTGCTGGGGCAGAGGGGCCGACTGGGTTCTCCCAAGGGGGCGGTGGCCGCGAGCAAGTTTGGAGACGGAGGGTGATGGCAGCTGGAGGCCAGCTAGACCAACTGTGGTGAACACAGGAGGATGTCATTGGCGGTTTTTAACAAGCTTGATTCTGTAGTTTGACCATCATTCAGTTTGCTTTTGAATATACTTCATGCGCCACAGATATATACAGTAGGAAGTCAATGACCCAACTGGGGGCTTTACGATGGGATACACAGGGGCAACTTTTTTTTAAAAGAACTCCACCAACCAGGCAAGTTGCAGTTTACCAAAACGTCTGTCCAAAATGTAATCACTTCATCATTCCATCCAGCTTTCACACTGAATTGGCATAGTTGGCATATGATTTGTTGAGCTATAGCCAAATATATTATCTTTTGTGAGGTCACAGTGAGCTTTGACCCCCAAATTCTAATCCGCTCATCCTTGAGTCCAAGAGGACGTTTGTGCCAAATTTGGAGACATTTCCTGAAGGCGTTTGAGGTATCACGAGGTTCACGAGGCCACGGATGTCACCGGCGCGGAGGCATAAAACTTGTCTGATGCATCATGACTGTGATGCATCAGCAATTCAAGCTGTTGAGTGAAATGCAAATGGCTTTGCAAAAATGAGTCCTAGGTCACATTCAAATAAACTACACCACTTTAAGAGAAGATGTAGACAAGGCCCACAACCAAAAGTAGAGCTGTTTATCTAAAAAAACAACTAGTAGGAAATACGTATCTACAATATGTACACGTGTTACTGTTTGACATTTTTTACAGTCATATTAAACAAAGAGCCAATGATGCAAAGCCATACCGTAAGCTTTATAATAAGATTCACTGAACACTGACCCATTGGGTTGTGGCTCTGCTCCAGCAGCACCATGTGTTGGAGGAGGGGGTTGCCCCCTCCGGCCCCGTCCCTGTCCAGAGCCGAAGACGCCAAGTAGGAGGGCAGGTGGGCCGTGGGCAGGAACGGAGGGGTCAGAGGAATCCCCTGCTGTAACGCCAGACGACTCTCACCATCTTGGTGTCCTGACACCATCTACAGAGAGAGAGAGAGAGAGAGAGAAAGATATTGAGACATAAGGATGGAGGCAGATGGACAGAGACAAAGCAGGGTCAAATGAGACAGAATGAGAGTGAGATGGAGAAAGAAAGGCACACATGTAAGGCTCCGTCATGCCCAAAACGATGGATAAGAGCGGTTTTGCAAACTAAATATTCTTTGGTGTAATGAGTAATGCTGCATTAAAGATTTAGAATACTGAGAATTGACTGTACTCACAGCGCTGGCCGGCCCTGTGGCTGGCAGTCCCAGGGTGATGTTGGGCAGTGAAGGGGAGGTGTAGAGAGACAGCTGGCTGACTGAACCCTCCCTGGCAGCCAACCTCTGAAGCAGGGAGACCTGAACACACACACACACACCATTACAGTATATACTCAGAGTACAGTCACAAAGTACACATAGTGTTATGTGCAGTGCATTACTTCGCCTCTATTTCACACACACACATACACAACACGGGCAAACACACTCAGAGCTTGAGCTCTCCATTAAAAAAGACAGACTATGCCAACCTCCTCCCAGAGTCGTCTGGTCACCCGTCTGCCCCCTCACACACACACACAAAAACACACACAATACAACACACACACGCACGCTGGCAGTGATGTCGGTTACCTCTCCTGGGCTGCTGGAGATGGTGACCCCGTTCTCACTGGGGATGTTACTGGAGCTGTTGTTGGGGGAGCTGGGACCTGAGCCCGGCGCGCTGTTGCACGCGGACTCTGTAACACACAACAAAGACATTCGATTTTTCCGAGATGCTCAGCTGTCTAAGATGAAATGTTTTGTTTCGTGATAGTCCTGCTGGGGTGTATTCATAAGTTAAATCCATCTATAAAGTACTGGGGTAATCAGATTCTTTCTTGTGAACCAACAGAGGAAATACAGCAACAAGAGTGCTCACCAGCCACATCTAGGGAGCGCTTCTTGGCGGTAGTGATGGGGCCATCTTTCCTGCGGAGAAGAGGGCTGCTGCGGCGCTCTGTCACCTTCTGCTTTAGCCGGGAGCGGAGCTTCAGGTTGGGCTCCGAGGCTGGCGAGACAGAGAGAGGAAACAGGGACGTGACGGGGGATTTACTCAAAAGGTGGAGGAGTTTCGGTCTGTATTGGGACATAACTCAAAAGTAATTAAAGCTTATCCCCATTCCATTTACCAAATATGTGGTGGAAATAAAGCAATGGCAAGGTTAAGTGTTTCACTTCAAACTGGGCCACCCAGTCTAAAAATATCAAAGCGTTGCACCCCAAAATTACAGATTCCCTGTGAAGTGTCGCTCCGGCAATTAGCTTTCGTGGTAGATTGCCGGGGCCGCACAAGCAGGGGCCTGTCCAGGGGCTAATGAGCCGGTCCCTATAGGACCACACTGTATGTGTTGGCCCGACAGATCCCGGGGTTGAGTTTCGCCGCCGTCATGCGACAGTGGGAAGCGCTGCAACAAGAAAGGAGGCAGCCAACTGGCAGCTTTCTTGACCCCGCGCTTAATGATGCTGCCTCCGCGCTCTGCCAGCGAGCGCTGCTCGTTTCCAGACACTTTCAATCACAAAAACACAGCCACTGTCTGTCGTCACGTGTGTCTGCGCGGCTGGCTCTCGAAAAAAAACATACTGCAGAGTGCCGCGCGGGGGCAGGACGGATGATGATGAGGCAAGCATTCAGTTTATTGTGGGAATCTTGTCAGGCCAGGGCCAGGACCTGACCTCTTCTGGACAATCTCTGCCAGACAACCCCAGACACGGGCATCTTTATTCCCTCCTCCACTGGCTTCCTTCCGTTCAATTAGTTGAAGCTGGGCGGGTTGACCAACGGTTGACCCTTTGCTCTTTCCACAACCTTGTATCAAACAGACCTCGCTAAGTTCGTTAGCCTCAGAGAAGGAGCTGGAACTTTTCGCTACAGCCAAGTGGAAGCAATTGATTGCTCTTTATGTAGTGTAGTGGTTTATTGTCAGAAGACGTATTCAGGGTCACTGCAAACCCTTTGGCCCCTCACTTCCTGTGGCCTTGAATGAGATAGGATGAAGCTACGCAGTGTTTTAATGTACTTCAAAGAGGTACAAGCACTCAATATACCGCCGGGTCGGTGGGGATAAGATGACCAATTGTGCATTTATAATGTCTAAGCGCTTTTTCAAATGCACTTTCAATTTTAAGGGGAACCCGCGCCTGAACTTATGAAACTCAATTATTTAAAAAAGAGCTTCTTCTAAGTGGAGGGCACTCTTCCGAAGTCTTCGTTAAGAGCGATGGAGTGGGTCGGGATAAAATGCTATGCATTAGCTGAACTGACGGTAGCAGAAGGAAAGACTGTGTGAGAAGGAGCGTTGTGCATGTAGGTTCAATTTGAGTCTATTGCACAGGGGATTGTAGTAGTCTGACAGTGCCACAATCATCTCTTGCTATGCTAAATAATAAAAAGAGTCATGTTTAAAAAATAAATAATAGTACACGGGTGTGACCGCAAACTGCCTGCAACGGTGACAGAAACTGTGGTCTATCTGGTGCCAGGGGAGGAAGGACAAGGCAAACTAAACTAACATGATGGAGTAGAGGAGGGGATGAGGGGGGTCATGGTTGTGTTTGTGCGTCCTGAGTCATTAAGAAATCGACAGATAAAAGGCAGAGTGGAGAGAGAGAGAGAGAGAGAGATGAATGGAAGGTTAGAGGGAGGTTAGGGGGGACAGTGAAGGAGAAAGAGAAGGAGGGTGAAGTAGGGGTGTGTGTTTGGTGTGTGTTTGGTGTGTGTTTGCCGGGCACCGGTCGCCACGGGGCGTTCACCTCAGGACGCAGTGACTTTGAAGGGTGTTAATGCCGACTGGGCAAAAGCACACCAGTGTGCACGCGTGCGAACACACTCGCTGCAGAGCGCCCAGACTGGTTTTACTGCTGATGCTGGCACTTTACTGTAGCCCTTTCTTCCATCCATCCCCTCCCCTCTCTCTCCCTCTGAATCTAAATCCCCACTTCTCTCTTTCCCCTGGCATAGCTCCCTCTCTCCTTCGTTGTTGAGCCACTCTCGCTAGGTCTTTTTTCTCCGTGCACATCAGAAGCAACCGTTGGCATAGATGTACGCGCTGCTTCGTTACAGCGCACTTCTCCGTCCTATTTTCTGCTGTTGACGGCCCAAAAAACAGCATTCCTAAACTGCCAAAACAGCATTTTCTTATTCAGTTATTCAGCCATCCTGCCACTTCCTGACTATTGTAACTTTACATCCTCTATTGTCAGGCAACAGCGTGTCTTCGTCTTTGGGGACACTTATTGCTGCTGAGGTAGAAAATGACCTGGGTCGCTTTAATCCACAGTCCTGGCATTATAAAAAGGTACAATTTAAAAAAAGCGATTTCCACACTAGCCATGGGTGGCCAAATTGGCTTTTTAGGCAAGGAAGTGTAATGACACACACGACTTCCCGAATCCAAGGTAGAATTGCATATTCACTTTATATGCTGTGTATGCTCAAAATTATATATGACACGTGGCCTCAAATGTCTCGTTCCAGAAGATAAATTGCCGTATCGGGATTTTTCCAAGCGTGCGTTGCCTCTACGGGTTATCTCCTATTACGCAGCGCTGCTCAAGACAAACTACAGCTTTCAATGCTTCTCTCTGATGCCCTCTCACACTTCCAGATAGCCATTAACGCTCTAAAGTAAAGTCCCTATCTCTACCCATCTGATGACACATCGTTATCAATACCAGATTAAAAGTCTCTGTAAGTGGTGCTCAGTATTGCAATGCAGGAGGAGTGCAGGAGGAAACTGCTGGTTCCCTGATACAAAACATATTGATCAGTTGCTCGTCTGTTTTGACGGACGGGAGTCCCGGGCTTCGTGCTGGGGGAAGCCGTGCTGCTCCTTCAAGGAAGGGCAGAGAGCGGAGGGAGATTTATGGAAATCAATAGAGTAGTTTGCTGTAACTCATCAGTGTTGCTTCCCAGAAATATCTATTGATGATACATTAGGTCTGAGGACCGTAGGTAAACAAATAGATAGACAGGTCTGCTTGTGAATCTCTTTACGACCCAACTGATTGATCAAACATTAAGCTTATCTTTTTACAAAATACATTTATCTACAAATAACATTAGCTATGTTTATACATATATACATACATTCATAACCATCTCTCCTGTTGGCATATGAAGTGAACATAAGCATCGTGACACCAAAGAGCTCGCTGGCATTTTCCCACTGATAGTTACAACGAATGGCGCCTTCTCATTGGTTGTTGTGTCTTTGAAGTGTCAACAAAAAAGTGTGAAGTTCAAAGTAATGAGTTTGAGATTAGATGCAAAAAATACCAGGTATTTAACAACGGATTTGTTTTTTTATTTCAGAGCATCACTATAGCAGCAAACAACTCTTTGCAATGTCGAGATAAAGTTGTTGTTGGCATTGTTGGCGCTGCAAGCACCGTTAGCTGGAAGCCGTCGGCTCAGCAGTCACCATGTTGAGAGCCACGTGGAGACAAGCTCTGAATTCCATCAGGTCCAACAATAAGTGGGGATTAAAGTGGAAGGCGAGGATTGAGGGTTGGAGGAGGAATATATCTTGTATGAAAGTGCAATCTGTATGCGGACTTGCTGCAGGGTTTAAATGTTCAGTGCACAGTGTGGTATGGGAATATGTGTGTGTGTGTGTGAGAGAGAAAGTGTGTGAAAGAGCGAGGGACAAAAGGGGGTCAGCATGACAAGTCTGCATCTGTCATGAAGGCCTTGCAGACTTCCTGCCACTGCATTCAAAGTGGCCCTCTGTGTTCTCCATTATCACAGAGGCTCTCAGACTCGAGACAATGAAGCCCTGTTGGACCTTCACGCCTGGCCCCGCCTTCCTAACGTACATTTAGGATTTACACGCATATGTCCGAACAAACGGGTCATCGCCGCGAGGCGAAAAACGTCATGTGTGACAGCGCCAGTCGTCAGCAGGGCGCACAACTGGGGTGACCACTGTCACTCCCTTCCTTTCCGAACACAGTTCGTCTCTGTCTGCTGATCTAATTTGATCTACAGCGTGTCTGCTCACTGTTGACACAACAGTTCCTCAAACAGCTGTGCGGTAGCCCGAGTGGGCACACTCAGTATTTCCCTCTCGGGTTCTCCGCACAACAAAGAACAATGCCTTCAAATCCTCTCCCGAAATGTTTCTCGATCCATGCACGGGGATGTGTTGGTGCTCCAGTAGTTGGGAATATTCCTGAGCGCCGCTGGAATCCCAGGAAAACTCCCAAGTTACATCGGACTGTCCCTGAAAGTTGAAACTTGCTGTCTTGAAGTTGTGCGCCAGGACAAATCCTTCCCCGCCTCCCGCTCACAGCAGGTGGGTAGGCGTGAAGAGTACACAAGGCCTGGCCTCCAGCTGTGAGAGCAGCGATCCAGCCAAGGCAGCTGCCGGCGCTCAGTGGACAATCACAGCTTGGCCATACTTGACTTGGACAGGGAGACGGAGGATCAACAGTGACGCATCCAAAAGGCAGGAACTGATGGTTTTTTAGGCACTTCGTATGACAATAAGAGTGGTGATGGTTGCTTATTCAAACAGTAGGAGCTTTGACGTCTGTGGAGGAGTGTGTCTGAATGAGTCGACTGGCTTTTTAAAATCTAGACCTGATGATGGAGAGCAAGGCTGAATAGAAATAAGAAAGTCATTTTCAGACTCAAATCCTTGAATATGTCCACATTGACTCACCGTAAGACCTTAAATCCAAGAAAAATAATGATATAATTATTATATATAATAATTGTCTTATTGTCGTTGATGTATCAATGAGCTTTAGAGGTGCTGGGCGGCTGATTTAGCTTTGAGCAGAGCCAGGCAAGATGCTACTTGCTGCTTCCAGTCTTTATGCTAAGCTAAGCTAAGCGGCTGCTGCCTCCGGCTACATATTCCACCCAACTCTTCTGTTCTAAAGTTCCAATTTAGAGCTCCACTCTCCAACCACCTGCCCTCATTTACATAAGAATGGTTGAAAAGACCTCATTAAATAACTTCTGGAGACTATTTTAGGGGCTCCTTTTAATCCTCCAGTGGCTGACTCCTGGTTCATGTGCCTGACTTTGAAACCCAATAAGCCATTTCAATTGCTTATGCAAAAGGAAAAGGAAGATTAGGGCTCCCCTCACGACATGCGGTGGGTGGCTGGTTTTAAGAGACGGAGGAACATGGACGTCAGGAAGCAGCAATACCTCAGCAAAACCCCGGCACCATTCTGTACCTGTTTTGCGGAGAGGGAAGTCGTCTTTTGAGTCGTACGTGCCCAGCATCGGGTGGGTGTACGCTGACAACGCTGTTTGGGGAGGAGAGCTCTGGTCCAAAGAGCTGTGCTGGGTTTTTCTATAACAAAAAGGAAAAATAGATATATTTAATACATCAGTATTTATGTATTTGTTTGCCAATCTCGCTGTTCCCGTTGTACCTTACTTTTTCCACAGACCTCCCCAAGGTCAACACACACGCAGCAGAGGAGACAACAATATGGGTGGAACGGAGAAAGAGACAAAGAGTAGAGAGAGGGGACCGAGACTGTGAGCTGAAAGCATCCTCTTCACGTCTTTTTCACCACAAGACAGCAAAGAGGCCGAGGCCTAGCTTCCTTCTGAGAGGTGGGTGAAAAATGCACATAGACAGGGATGGAGACGGGTTAGAAATGCGGGATGAGAGGAGAGGTGAGGCTCAAAGAGGGAAGAACTGAGGAGGAAGCCAACAGGTAGAGGAGAAAAGAAATGGGAGAAACGGTGACGGCGGCGACAGTGAAAGCAAACCCTTTTCCTCACACACTCTTTGGATCGTTCTGTCATCTCGTGCCTCGGCAGAAATGTTTGACTGCTTAAAGCCTCTTCAAATATTTAAAGCGCGTGAGAGGTGCCATTGTCTTTTCTCTCAGCCCACTTCAAACACACGCACACACCTCAAAGAGAGCCAGCTGTCAATCACCGACGACAAACATCGCCAGGAAATGAAAAAATAAAAGCAACGCTTCTTCTGCGCTGTCAAGACAACTGCAGAGGACTCTGAGAGATGCTAATGTTGACGCTGGCAACTTCTTACACATGCAAGGATACCCACACAACACCAGAAGGTCTGCCATGATTGCAAAAGCCACTTTTATGTCGCTCATTGTTGCGGCTTTTATGTTTGATTTGTTTTCCAAGTGTGGTCGTCGGAGGGGGGGGGGGGAGATAAGAAAAAGGCTTATAAAATTACAAGAATCCAAAGTTTTCATGTGTGTGGAATGTTTCTTAAACAACGTAAAGTTTGAAGGATCTTGTGGATTCTTTGCTTTAAAATGCAGCTTTCCTTTATTATTTTAAGTGCAAGTATTTTAAAGATATGAACTAACTTTACAAGCTCATGGTTTGTTTTTGCATTTTAAAAATTTGACAATGTTGCCTGCTATGGAAAGGAAGGATGCACATTTGTTCTGGGCAGATAGGTGACGTAATGAGTTGCTTTTAGACTACAAGAAATCTGTACGTTAAACAGAATTCTCAACTGAAATAAAGTTGATTTTTGACCCAACATGGCATAGATTCTCCATTCACAATCAGTCACATCCCAAGCCATGAGTGCTTCTGTAGCGGCGGGCTGTGACACTCACCCATACCAAAAGCGTGGGTCGCTGGGCAGACAGTGGTTAAGGCTTCGCTGAGCCAGCGCTTTCTTCTTGTTCAGGACAAACTCCTGAAGTCGCATCTTAACCTCCGTGCTGGCGACTGCACCTGGAGGAGACGGAGAGAGACGTGTGAAACTCAGCAACCAAAAGGGAATGTACACCTTTTCTCGTATTTGTCGCTGCTTCCTTCAGAGCTGCATTTCTTGAGTCGCGCGCCTCAGTGCCTCGGCTGCACTGCGCCTCCCGTCCTATCTGTGAAGCCGACATGAAGGTTACCACAACATCCATCCGTGTTTCGACAGATAATGGGTTCGTAACCGCATGCAGAGCGCGCAGCCTTGCATCAGTTTTCCTGGAACTCCAGAGGCGATAGTAGTGCTCTGTAACTCATGTACGTTTCATTTGGTCTCTCCTCAATTACCACCCTCGTTTCACAGCGGAAAACAAACTGTCCAAGGAGAGGTAGACGAGTGAGTGAGGGAGCGAGAGAGAGACCGAGAAAAAAAGAAGAAGAAGAAGAAGAAGCGAGGAACGAAGTGAGGAGAGCAATAAGGTGTTTTGAGAATACAGGAAAAGCGGAAAAGGTGTGTTTTTCTAAGACTGTGACCGTGGGAGTGATAACAGGTGATGTGTCGAGCTCGAGAGCGAAAGTGGTAAACACAGTACGTGAACGTGACAACGGCTAATATATGCTCACTAAATCACGGTGCAGCTGGAAGTGCTGACATCCCAATATGTCCGCTTTGCCACTGAAGGAAATTGGCTTTTATGAGACTGCCTTCCACGCGATTTATTGCAGTACTTAACAAAGCTTCCTCTGTTTACGAACCCAATGCTCTTTCCACAGACGTCAAAGTGGAGGCTATTGCCCAGCAGAGAATGGTTGGGGAAATACACTTCACTGACAGACGATCATGCTTCTACACATGGGTCCGACGTTAATTATATTGGAATTGATTTGCGCTGAAATGTTTGCTGAAATACCACATCGTAGCCTGTCCATAAAAAACCCCGGAACGGAACACACTTTCAAAGCATTTTACAGTTATACTGACAATGATCATAACAAAAAAACTAAAGTAATTAACTTTACTACATGAATTAACGATGATAAATCTCTGTCGTCACACTTGCATGTCTCATTCTATTGGGATCTTTGTAGCTCGAAGCATTGGATAAAGAGTTTAAGTGAGCCATTTCCCCCTCATTAGCAGTCATTTCCAATTTAAAAGGCACCTTTACCGCATGTTTCGATTCCTTCAAGTCCTGTTTTAAGTGGATACGAACACTGAGTATGTAGTAGGGCAAGTCTAAATCGTTTGCCCCCCTCAAATACGAGGCAATTCAAAGGGTCTTTAATTTTGCCTTCTGTGTATGCAGTATAAAACAATTACAGGAACAATAAAAGCAATTAGCTCAAAGAACAGCCTCCTGCCAGAAAAAAAAATGCAATTGTGTCGAAGCTCATTTGAGTAGGCTAGGACAGCTTTATGTGCCACTTTGCAGCAGGGCCAGCGTCACTCCTGACAGTAATGGCACCATCGGTGCTCTCAAATCCTAATGATGAATATCAAAGTATGGCTGGTTTTTGGACATTAGTGCTCCCAATAGCTTTTATTAATTGTTGAGATCTGGGAATTTTGGCAATATTGAAGAATAAAAAATGTTCAAATCAAGCAGTCTGATGATCTGATATATTTGATAAAAAGCCCCCATAGCAGGAACTGTAGAATTATTACCCCTCTGTCCATCGTAAACATCCATCCCCATTTTCAGATCTCCCTAATCCTTCTCTGACCTTCCCCTATTTGCAATAGTTGCGCATACACAGTTTCCCGATGCAATGAGGGATTATTACCAACATTAATGTCACGCATTTGATTTAATGGCTGAACAAAAAGGTTTAGATAATCTCTCTGTTGGCTTGTTGACAACCGGTCTAATCAGATGTCCTCGTCCCAAGATCTCAGCGGGCAGTTTGGAGAGTACAATGTTACCACGAAGGATGCGATGGTGGCCAAGGCAACAAAAAGGCCAAATTGTCCTTTAATATGAATACTACAAATAATAGGGTTGACGCCAGGGCACAGCAAATGTACTGGTTTAGCTTTGTTGCTGTTATTTGGTTCCTCAAACAATATGACTCTAGGGAAAGGGAACAAATGTAAGAAATAAAATAAAATAAACGAGGGCATGTGTGCCACTTCAATGCCTTGCTCCTCTCGTCTTGGCGCTCTTATTCTGAAATCCCTCTTTGGTGAATGTGCAAGGTCAGGCTGTTCTGACCGCGGGGCAACAGGGACAGGTGCTGTGACAGAGGGGCCGAGTCTCTCCGACACCTGGCGTGATAATATGACATAGTGCTTCGGCACAGTTACAACAGACGCTGCAACCGCATTCGGGAGATGGAAAGGGAATACATGACCAAACATGACAGCTTTATTAAACGCTTGTTCGTGACACGATTGAACCCCAGGGATGCCAATCCGCTAACACTCATAACTGATCTCCTTCAGGTCACTTCTCATTTTCATCACGTTCAATAATGTTTTCAACAACGTTCAGACTCCTTGCGTGACAAAGGCATTCTGGGATTAAAGTACTCACTCTGCTGCCCCCTCTCCTTGTTTTTGAGCTGCAGGAGTTTGTGTTCCCGCTGCTGCTTCTCCATCTCCTGCTCCAGACGCTGCTGCTCCATCTTCCTCTGGTGCTCCAACAGCTCCTGTTGGTGCTTGAGCGCCAGTAAATCCTGTTGGTGCTGGTGGAGAGAGACACAAGACTAAAGGAGGAAGAAAGTAAAAGGAGACAGAGAAGAGTGGGTAAAGGACACTACACAGGATGAGCAAACTGAGAAGACATTGTTTTTTGACAAGGTTTAGAACCAACGCTTTGAAACACTAGCGATTCTGCATCACCACGCAGAATCAAAAATGCTAACCAGGAGACTGAGCCGACTGGAGAATACACGGCAGTTAATTTTCTGTACCCGATTGATTGTCCCCATTGGTTGACCTTGTGGTCATGGCATTGCCATTGAATCCACATCCAAAATGCACACACACGCACACACACACACACACACACACACACACACACATACACTACCAGGTTTACTTGGGCCATGGGGATGACTAAGCAGTAAAATACTGCCACCAGATCAGATTACACTCGCATCGCTTGAGTGTACGCGTGCTTCCTCCCGTCCTTCACCGGGGCGCATTTTTGCTGAGTGCAGTCCTACGGTGGCTGTGTCCAAGGAGGAGGGACTCCTCGGGCCACTCACCTTGACATGCTCCTGCAGCTGGACTTCATGTTGCCGCGACAGCTGCTCGTGCTGCCTCTGGAACTCGGCGATCAGGATCTGCCGCTGGAGCTGCTGCTTGTGTTTGAGGGTCACCAGCTCCTGCTGCAGCTGCTGCTCCGGCTGATCTGTGGGAGATTTTCCGAGACGTTAGAGCCCCTGGATGCAGAGCTGCGTTCATGTTTACCTCCGCTGAGCTGAGGCTGTACCCGTTTATTATGGGGTCCACACCTACTTAACCGTCAGAGCTGACTATCTAACCAGGGTACAACTTTTAACATGACAACCAGAGATGAGGCCCACTTACTAAGGACTGACCCGCGGCCTGCCTCGGAGGACGCGGGGCAAGTGGCAGAGACTGGCGCCGTAGGGTGGTGTTGGGGACCCAGGCCGAAGGGGGGCTGGTGTTGGTGGAGGTGGTGGTGATGGTGGTGGGGGTGGTCCACGATGCGCAGGTCCATTGGAAGGATGGCTGTGGCGGTGGGGGGCACCTGCATGGGCAGCGCTGCCGAGCTCACGTCCACTGTTGGAGGAGGAGGAGGCCAGAGGTGGAGTGGGTGGAGAGAGGATATGTAGGAGAGGAGGAAACAAGCACATTATTATAAATTCCTGCAATTTTCTTCTCAGAATATCGGTTGATGGGACAAAATGAATCCAAGGTCCAAAACATTTTATAGCAGCCAAATCCCCATGTCCTCTCTGGTCCAAATAAGACTCATGAGCACGTGTTGGATCAGCTGTCTGGGCACCGCAGCCTCGACTGTTGCACTCGGAATTACACTTCATATTGGTTGTTGGCAAACTGGGGACTTAAGTTGAGTTGTAAGAGCATTAGCAAAACACAAAAAACACACACACACAAACTGCGTCTGTGATTCCAACCACAGTGTCAGACTTGAGCTGTGGTGGGAGCAAAGTGTATAGGAAGCCTCCACCGAATACTCCCTACACAGCCATACACACATCCTCCTCACAGATGACAAAGTAGCACACACGCGGGTAGAATGATGAAACATGGCAGCAGAGAGCAAAAACAATCCCCCTGCAACATGAGTTTTGCCGCAGGGATTTGCTGACACGCATGCAGACTTACCGTGTGTATTTGTGTGTGTCTCCACTTGGACTGTGTGTGTGTGTGTTTGTGTGCATGCGCGCGGTGACGCTACATTTTGCCTACTGTAAGTGCACTGTTGACAGTGTGCTGCACAGAGACGGTTTAAATTGTGTGAGATGCTGAAGAAGACGGATAGCCAGCGCCATCACACATCTGAGAGGATGAAGACAACGCCGCGCTCTGTAGTATTTGTCACAATCAATAGAGACATCGCACAAACAAAAAGGTCACAGGCAGGAGCCCTGCAAAATGTGCAGGAGAGGGCTTTCACTGATAGTTTTGACATGGCAACACGTGGCGGATACAGACACATAAACTGTTGGCGTTGCAGCGCTTATGTAGCATCAAATCTGCAACATGGATCCTGCGTTATCTGAATAATCTCGTGAAGTGAAACACGGACACTGGGGAGCGAGCGCGGGAACATTTAAATCCCTGCTTCGGCGTGGTTGTCACGTGAAAACGAGGGCATTAGTGCAATCTGATTATTTCTCCAAACAACAACAACAACAACATAGCAGCTTACATACAAACGGTAGTAAACCCGACAACGTGACATGAGGGAAACGAGAAAAGCGCAAACAAAATGTTTTCCTTCATGTGATATGTAACTGGAGTATGGGGGGCAGGCTTAATTGTCTGTCTCCAACTCGCATGCGTTTTATATGTGTAGGCTTCAGAAAGATAAACACGCTAAAGTAAGGTAAAGCAGTTCTCTTTAGTTTTTATATTTATTTTATAAATGGGGTAAAACTAAACAAGGGGAACCAAAAATAAATTGTCAATTTGTGCTTAATATCTGACCTAAAGATAAAAAATCTGCAGTGTGCCGCTCTCTTTTCTCGAAGCATGCTCCCGTATGGAGAAACCACCTTGCACCACCCCGAGCGCTCCGCCATCAATACCCCCCCCCCCCCCCCCCCCCCCCAAACCAGTGGAGAGCGTCTCCGGCCTATCACGGATGTCCTGGCCTCCCCAGTGACCAATGAGGTGGCGATGGAGTGGCAGTTACTTGCCAAGATAGCCAATGACATCTTTGGTACCGGGCAGGTTTTGCGTGCGGGAGGAAATTTAACACCGCCCAACGGGACAGCAGGAGAGAGAGGGAAGGGTGTGGCCCGGGCCAGACATGCTGGTGCTACACTGATGCATGTGTGTGTGTGTGTGTGTGTAATTGTGTCGCTATACTTGTGAGGACTTCTTTGAAAGCTGGACATTAGAAGGAAACTACTTTTTGTTTGGACTCATGAGTTGATAATCAGTCAGCTCCTTTTTTATCAACACTTATTATGCACTTTTATCCATTTCTTTGAAAATACAAATAAAAACTAAAAACATTCAAATGTAAAGTGTGTTTACATGCGTGTGTTAAAATGATGCCTGAAATCTGACCCGCTAATGTTGTTTGTCACTTCCAGATAAACAAGCGTATAGAAAGAGTGACTCATTAGAAGATGCCACTGTTCGCCACTCCGGCCCTCAACGGCCGGTGCCAATCACCCGTGTTGCCCGGACAAAAGCCTCCACACCCCCCCTCCCAGTGCTGAACGCTCAAGCACACCACCTCTCCCATTCTCCGTCCACGCATACATGTTACACAAGCATGCCTGTCAGCTGTTTAGTCACATAAATAAGCGCTACATATCCAGGCCAAACAAACAAAACCTTGTGTTGGGTCAGTGCACTTCAAACGGGGTGCCACTCTGCGGGCCCATTCAGAAGGGAACCCGGCGCCAGCTAACCCGGCGCCGCGATGCCAAACATGCATGGAGCATCGCCTCAATTAACGCCTTTTCTGCTGTATATTTTCCCATGCGGACTTGCGCCGGGGGAGCGTCGGACCGACAGATCTGCTCCGAGGCGGCCCCTGGACTTTGCCTCGCACACTCGCCCTTGACCCCTTGCTATGTGTGCCCCCAGGCTTTCACAAATGGGGCTCCCACCGCCTCAAACTGCAAAGTACCACATGTATACGTTCGGCTTTTACGCCTTCACACGCAACAGGATCCAAGCAGTTCCTATTTTGGGGATATAACTGTCAATCAGACGTCAAGTGAATCTATGACGTCTGATGGGTTTTACTACTCGCTAATGAAATGATGAACATTTACAAAGAGGGCGATGTGTAGAATCATGATTCATGAGACGGGTTTGAGGGAAAGCTGTGCACCGTCTGTGACACGAGGTGCACTAAGGTTACCAAAACGGTGCCACCCGATTTGAATGAACAAGCTAAGCTGCTCCATTACGCCTCACCTACATGCAAGCAAGTTTTGACTGAGTTTGACTGAGAGGAATGGAACTGCGTTCACAGAAATTGTTAGTTTTTGTTTGCTTTTGCGTTGTGCCACATTGTGTTTCCATGTGCAGAATGAGGTCTCTGTTTCGTCCTGCTAACAGGGCTGGTCACATCAGCACAGAGGGGAAAGAGATGGAGCGGGACAGGGCGGCGGTGGAATCACTCATCCGATCAGCCGCCGCGGTGTGATGTCAGCCACAAAACACACACATCGCCCTGAAACCTTTTGATAACCTTTGTGTATTTATATGTCAACACTACCTGAACCACACTTCTTTTCAATGCCCAGAGTGAATGCTTTAAGTTCTATAGTTTTGTCTTTTTGTCTACATTTCTATGACATTGTGGTGCAAAACTGGGAAACCATTGGCTCAAAGGCTTGTGGAGTTGTTTCAGACTGCAAAACTAGCGCATGAGCTGAGACGCAGAGGTATAGGATTCTGCCAACAGTCATCAAAAACCTGATCTGATCAAGTATTGTTTTTTTCTGTAACTGTGTTTTCTACTGAACTGATATGTCACGCAATTCAGTTGTGGGTCATTTAAAAAGGTGGTTTTAAAGTGCTGTCAAAAGGTTTGATGGCACACAGGAAACGCATCACGGCTCACGAGATCACGGCACTATGGCAGCGCGACAGAAACAACAGCAGCTCGCCGGACACCGATCCTCGGAGGCGCCGCTTACAATAAGCGGAGCTCCGTGAATGGGGGCGGACAAACGGGGCGACACACAGCACCCAGCAGGATGCGGGCACCTGTGAAGTAATTAGCCCGGCTTACAAGGATGGCACTCTGTGATTGTGGCGTGAGGTAATGGTGCCGAGCCAACGGGAGGAGGAGGAGGAGGAGGAGGCACAGGCAGACTCGGCCTGATTTTGCAAACATTTACCGCCGCAGGCATGGGTCACAATTTTTTAAAGGGAAGTCAATGAATACAATACGTGTAGTTGCTTTCCAGAAAGGGTAAACGTCTTCACTTTCTGTAAATAGGAATCACATTTTTCTCCCACAAAGGGGATTTTTAAGGACCTCAATGTGTTGGAAATGTGTTGCAGGGGGGAAAAAAAGGGCCATGGACGCTATGAGGGACCATTAAAGATGAGGGGCGGAAGTGAGATAAACTCTGTTGATTTCCAGACGGGAAACTGTGTTTACTCTGTGAAGTCCCATGGAGCTGTGAGGTTTCCCCGCTGCCGTCGGCATGAGGATGTGAAATCTGGCTGAAAAAAAAGGAAGAAAAACGCCCCAAACACTGCTGGTAAAATGTCAGCATGTGCCTCCTCTTCACTGTCCCCTAAACTGTTCATCCGTCACTCTTTGTCCCCGTCTCTCTCTGATTCTCCCCCTCCCTCCCTCCCTCCTTCCTTCCTTCCCTCCCTCCGCGATCAGGCTAAGATCACGGATCACACAGAGGAGTTATTTATAGAGCAGGATTCCCAAGGGAGCTCCTCACCCCACCGGGCATCTGTGCACTCTGACAAAAAAAAACAAACACGCATGTTTCGTTCAGGTTGTGAGGAACCGAGTACACGCACTCATGTCAAATTAAAAAGCAGTCAAGACAGTGCGTGTGATTAAAAAAACAACACAAATGCAAAAAAATACACACTAGTGACAGCAGCGTAATGCTTGCAGATTAAGAACAAATAGCAAATTGCTGATGTAGTGTTGCCCGGTCTGAGCCCCGCACACACACACAGGTGCAAGCAGGGAGGGGTGGAGGAGAGGCAAACGCCATGGCGACTGGTGGGATTGTGGCCGGCGGTTGGTTGGACAGGGGGACGAGGGGTGGGGCGGGAGATGGAAGGAGGACCAATTGGCGTGGGGGCAAATTATTCAACGCACGGTCTGCATGTGCAGCTCGGCGCTTCACCGTCGAGGCCAGGACGAGTGTCGGTGGAAGTCGTGGCGCGTTCATGTTTTTCTCCGTCCCTCTTTCTCCAAGGACGGTGACTCATGGACCGACTTGCAAGCAACTAGGCAAAGTCATTGAAAAGAAAGAGATGGAGGGATGAACAACACCTTGACTGGCCTTCATCAACTAGCCTGTGCACGAGCTCTGGCACCGAGCATCACTGTGACTCTCACAGACGCATATGAACCAGGACAGAGAGCTGTGGAGCCACATGGCCGCCAACCAAAACTGCCAACAAGACTCTTGTTAGCAAACGATGCGAGAAAGTAAAATGCAAATCTAGCACAGAAATCTAATCAGAAGATACAACCGTTGTACATAACTTTCAGTCATTTGCATGCCTCCGAGAGCTGAGCAGTAGACCAAATGAAACATGTTCTGCAAAAAACCCACAACCCACAAACTTTCGTTCACACACAGAGAGAGAACACAAACACATGCATGTGCACAATGGGCTGTGGGGAGGAACGGACGCAGCCAACGCCATCTGCTCCATTCACTTAAAGGCTGCCTGAGTGGTGCTGAGCAGGACTCTCCATACATCACTACCATTCAATAAACACTGCCACTACTCAAAGCTGCACGCCCACGCAGCAAGCGAACGCACAGACATACGCTCTTCTCCTCAAGTGAGCGCACACACACACACACACACACACACACACACACACACACACACACACACACACACACACACACACACACACACAGTTAGTTTATATAAACACATTGGACGTCTCGGCAACTAAACATAATAGAACAATTGCAAATGCACGATTAATCAGCACGCACATGAGCACCAAGTAAACACACCAAAGAAAAAGAAAAAAAAAAAACAATGAATTACAAACCTCATTAAACTGAATGAGAATTCCACACATCCACACACTCTACCCTAAACAAACAGTGACCCATGCAGAACAAGAAGAGCTCTCTCTTACCCATCAGTTGTGCCGTGCTGTCCGGATTGTTGTGGGTTTGTGCGAGTGTGTGTGTGTGGCGTACAGTATTTTGAGAGAGAGAGAAAGTGTGCGTTTGTAGCCAAAGGGGCTTCTCTGAACGGAGCTGTAAAGTCCACTGTACAGCGAGAGAACACCGCAGACCAACCTGGAATTTTGGTAGTGAGAACGGACCTCTCTTTCTCTCTCTCTCCCTTCCCCGTCTTTTCACACCCTCCGCGTCTCCCACTCTCGCTTCTCTGCGTTTGCTCTCACTGATGTTCTTCGCTCTGCCCTCCGGCTGCCACTCTCCCTCCCTCCCACCCTCGGCTCCTCTGGTCCCCTCCCACTCTCTCTCTCTCCCTCTAGCTCTCCCTCTAGCTCTCCCAGTGACATCAGAGGGCAGTCTCAGGCATGTTGAGCATGTTATGGGAGTCTCTCTCTCTCAATCTGCCAAACTGACAGACCAGCGGAGAGGCAGAGGGTGTCAGGATTGTGATCACAATCTCATTTGACTAGACAAACTCTGTGCTTTTATGAATCACCTCTGCACTTAACACAAAAAAACTGAACAGAACAGAAGCTCAGTGTTGTTGTTGCTCACATTTCTGGATGTGTGTGTCACTTGTTGCTCACATTCGCACACATTTCTGGATCGTCTCCATGTAAAGCCCTCCTACACACCGGCAGCACGGCAGAACAGACAGTTGTTGCGAGGTTGACTTGATGATAATAGCTGCTGCTGCTTGAAACTGGAACTGAGGACACGGGTCCACTGCACACATAGTAGACCCTGCTCACAGCTACAGCTCAGCACCCTACAACACACATATATACACTCACCTAAAGGATTATTAGGAACACCTGTTATATTTCTCATTAATGCAATTATCTAATCAACCAATCACATGGCAGTTGCTTCAATGCATGTAGGGGTGTGGTCCTGGTCAAGACAATCTCCTCAACTCCAAATTGAATGTCAGAATAGGAAAGAAAGGTGATTTAAGCAATTTTGAGCGTGGCATGGTTGTTGGTGCCAGACGGGCCGGTCTGAGTATTTCACAATCTGCTCAGTTACTGGGATTTTCACGCACAACCATTTCTAGGGTTTACAAAGAATGGTGTGAAAAGGGAAAAACATCCAGTATGCGGCAGTCCTGTGGGCGAAAATGCCTTGTTGATGCTAGAGGTCAGAGGAGAATGGGCCGACTGATTCAAGCTGATAGAAGAGCAACTTTGACTGAAATAACCACTCGTTACAACCGAGGTATGCAGCAAAGCATTTGTGAAGCCACAACACGCACAACTTGAGGCGGATGGGCTACAACAACAGAAGACCCCACCGGGTACCACTCATCTCCACTACAAATAGGAAAAAGAGGCTACAATTTGCAAGAGCTCACCAAAATTGGACAGTTGAAGACTGGAAAAATGTTGCCTGGTCTGATGAGTCTCTATTTCTGTTGAGACATTCAGATGGTAGAGTCAGAATTTGGCGTAAACAGAATGAGAACATGGATCCATCATGCCTTGTTACCACTGTGCAGGCTGGTGGTGGTGGTGAAATGGTGTGGGGGACCATGTCCATCCCTTTATGGCCACCATGTACCCATCCTCTGATGGCTACTTCCAGCAGGATAATGCACCATGTCACAAAGCTTGAATCATTTCTAATTGGTTTCTTGAACATGACAATGAGTTCACTGTACTAAAATGGCCCCCACAGTCACAGATCTCAACCCAATAGAGCATCTTTGGGATGTGGTGGAACGGGAGCTTCGTGCCCTGCATCCCACAAATCTCCATCAACTGCAAGATGCTATCCTGTCAATATGGGCCAACATTTCTAAAGAATGCTTTCAGCACCTTGTTGAATCAATGCCACGTAGAATTAAGGCAGTTCTGAAGGCGAAAGGGGGTCAAACACAGTATTAGTATGGTGTTCCTAATAATCCTTTAGGTGAGTGTATATATATATATATATATATATATATATATATATATATATATATATATATATATATATATATATATATATATAGCACTGCATTGAAGCAGTTAAATCAAACATAAAAGCAAACATATCAAAGCAAAATAGAAAAATTAGAAAAAAACATGAATCAGAGCATGTGTTGCAGACGAGTGACGGGTTTGGAGCGAATGATAATGATGATGAGCAATTAGTACTTTGCCCATCGAGTGGTATCGGAGGCCGCTGTTGACTAACGCTCCTTTTGGGAGCGACATCTGATATATTGACCACCAAGACATATTGTCTTGATGTCATATCAATGGGCAGTCTGATACTCCGCCAATAGGAGCGAATGGAAACGGTTTATTCCCACAGACCCAAAAGGCTGCAGAAGTGACGGAACACCAGTTGTGAATGGAACTTGGCGGTGACGGTTACATTTTATCCAAATGTCCTCTCCAACGCAGGAGTGACAACCAATAGCGCTTGAAAGTTGCTTTCTACTCCTCTCGACTATGCTAGAGGCTCTAAAAAAAAAATTAAGACTTTAAATGATCTGATTCTCCACTATAAAACTTTATCGAGCTCGTGTCAGAATAAACCCAGCCGGTCTGATTGGAGTATGTAAATGATGCTGCATTCACACCAAATCAGGCGTTGCGGTGATAAAACGCCAGTCCTCCACTTCATTTGAATGTGGGTAGTGCCTTTGGCAGTGGGGAACACAAGGGATGCTGAAATAAAAAGAAAAGAAGAAAAAAAAAACAGCAGCCTGCAACAAAAATAATCAACATTTAGACAAACGCAACCCAATCACACTGCGATGGCCAATCCCGGTAAACACCGTTAGCTCCGTCAGCACCGTTGCTAGCCGCTGACTCAGTCATCTCCACGCTGAGAGCCATGAGGAGGAAATAGATAGGCTTCCCTTCACGGAAATAAGTAACTTCAGAAGCCCAGCAATGTCCACATGATCCAAGTTCATGTAAACACATTGATTTTTGCCCACATCTTATCTAATTTGTGTGTGGAGGTATGTTTGCAGAAGCTATTTTGGAAGTTCAACATGGAACCCAGGAGGCCAGGGTTTGTTTGCGCACACACACACACACACGCGGTTGAGATTGCGTTGTGCGTTATCTGCTTGCCGTATGGCGTTGACGTCAAAGGCTGAGCTAAGAATCATGACACTGAGAACAGCAAACGCTACCGAACCACAACGGCACACACACACACACACACACACACACACACACACACACACACACACATCATTTCATTTTTCATCTAACTGGTAGAGTTACCAATCGGGGAGGGCAGTGACTAGACTGAAACTGAGCAGAAGAGCACCGCATGAACTTTGTGGTAAAAATCAATAAATGGACATTGGGTCAGATGGAGGGCAACGTGGACAAAGATCAGTGGCGGTGAGCTGGCAGCCCGGCAAAAGAAAAACAGTAAGACACATGTGGGCAGCACAAAAGAACGAAAACCAATCCACAAAACTTGTTGAAGACTGCCAGCAGATATCGGCAGAGGAGCCTGATCACATGAACTGCATATTTCTGCATTTAAGTACAGTGGGCCGCACGATGCGTGAATGTGATCCAGCGCAGTGTACATTTCCAACAAATATAATGGTTTCAAGACAACAACAAAAAAAAACATGAAAACAACCCTTGAATACACAAAAGATAATGTACTCTGTAGCGGTTGTGTGGCGCTACTCGGGCGGCAGAGACTATCATCCAAGGCTTTACTCACAAAACGTCCATGTATGCATACTGTATTAACCCAACAAAAACCGATATATTCTTCCAACCAGAACGGCCGATCGGAAGCTGCTTTCCTGCAGCCGTGATGAGTCAAATCAAAGCCCGAATCATATCTGCGTCGGCGGAACTGTGATGGACTTTGTCGCCTGTCCACGTCCACCACGCGACAACCAGCACATGACTTTACAAACGGCAAATGCATCTACAACAACCTTGTGCCGGCACTTGGAGTGTGCGAGGGCCTTAATGAGCAGGGCGCGTGTGCGCAAAGGAAAGGGGAAACATCATGTATGAATGAACGCACGTGTACGAAACCTTGCTCGCTGGAGAGCTGCGAGAAACACGTAGGAGGCAATGGATGTCTATGTGGACCGATGTGGGCTCGTGCAGTTATTTGCTACGGCCTGTGAGGGAACCAGACAAGGCGATAAGTGAGCATATCCGTGATAAATAGATTGTGTAGCTGTATCTGCATCAGAGTCGGGCGTGCGCGTTAAATAATGCATGTGGCATAATGATTGCAAGGCATGCTGAAATACACAGTGTGGCAGCCAGGCAGACAGGCCTGATGAATAAGTAATGGCCAAGCGTCCGCCTCGTAATGTACACACATGTGCACTCACACACACACACACACACACAAACCATAGCCACGAGCTGGTTCACACTCCGGAGACAGAGAAAAAAAAATAGAAACTCTTATTTTGTATCCTCTTATCTACCCCCTCCGCATCTCCACAGTGACTGGGGGGTTGCTTTTTTTCATCCGCCTCCCCTGAGAACCCTCGACCCGACTCCAAATATGTGAGATACCGTGTCGTTTATTATTGATTTAGGTTATTTATAATTCTCTCTCTCCCCCCCTCTCTCTCTCCCCTCTCTCCCCCTCCCTGATTCTCAAAATACAGACGCTAAATCTGAAATCTATATTAGTCATAACTCATTACTCTTGCTAAAATAATCCTTTTCCAATACCTTTTTTATAGTCAAATAAAAAAAAAACAGACTTTAGGAACGCAGCGGATTTCTAAAGACAATCAGGACATGCTGAGTTTGACGCAGTGTGCGAGAGCCCACCGCTTCATTTATGTCTTCATGTATAGTACTGCTATAAAACACAGCGGAAGTGTAAAGGAACTATTACAGCATCGTGTGCCAGAACCATGCTCTCACTCTCTCCCTCGCAGATTCTGCCATGTCTCTTAGTTAGCCAGCGCATGGCAACAGACTTGAGGTTGTGAACAAATATTTTAAAAAGCCTAACGGATCAGCACAAGTAGAGCGTCCTGGGCTTTCAGCCGTGTTACCGGTCAGTGCTTTCAGCTGTCATTCGTCTGTTCTCGTGTCGCTAACCAATGCTTTATAATCCTTTAAATGTCAACTGTAAAAAAAAAAAAAGAAAAGAAAAAAAAGAAGAAGTATAGGCAGAATAGACGAATAAATAAATAGGTAATAAAGAACTTCTAAAATTCTCTAGTCACCTAAAACAGCAATTAAATAAGTTGTATATATTATATACACACATTATACATATGATATATATATATATATATATATATATATATATATATATATATATATATATATATATTTGTATGAGACCAAAAGTTACTAAGCAAACCCCCAAATCAGAAAAATACGGAATAAAAACTTCTGGCATTCGCTAAAAGGCATGTTGTTAACTGCAAACATGTGTTATTATTCTTTTTTCTTGAAGAAATGTATTTTCTTTCCGTCTGCCCACTCTTCCATAACACCCTGCTCTGTAGAGTGTGCAGCCTAAAGTGGTCTTATGGACAGATCCCATCTCCCCTGACAATCAGGGTTATCTTTGGTCTCTGATTGATGCCCTCCTTGCCTGCCGTGAGTATTGGTCCCCTCTTTGCAGGTGTTGTTGTTATTATCTTTATTATGTGACAGTGTGAAGGTGACTGGTAGCACCAGATCTTAATAGCAAAACATATGCACCCGCTTTGAAAACACAGGTCTGAAAAACGTCTGTGCATGACCGGATGAACCCAATAGTTATTATAGCTCTTACAGGGCGTCACCTATACTCAAGGAATCTGGAGTTACAATACATAACTGGCATCCCACTGGGCTGTAGACTCTTTGTTCAGAAGTACAGTTGTCAGATATGATCATATACACAGTCAGACGATCTGCCAGTCCTGATATGTTTTAATGACATGATTATAGAAAGACCTGGACTTAACAAAGCTTGTTGCCTTCATGTTATCTGGGAAAATAATCTTTTCAGTTCACTTTCTCACTCCCACCTCATGCACATCTAACCAACGAGCAGAGTAAACGGTCTCACTTGACCTTTGGTGATGCATTTTCTTGGAAGACAGGACACGTTTACCAACTCGTGTACTGATTCATATCAGAACAAACAAACGCCATCCTTCCTTTATCGTGCTTATGCATATTCGGCATAACGAAGCCAAAGCGCGAGCTTATGCAGCATATATACACACACACACACACACTTCTTTCAATTGAAACCTGCCTAAAATGATGTGGTGCCAAATTTTGCTGTACAAACCTACATGTGCGCACACACACACACACACACACACACACACACACACACACGCACACGCAAAAGACTTCAAACAAGCCTCAGATTCAAGTTTACCTCACGCTGCCAATCTAGTTGAGGTGACAAGGGCTACAATAACACTGAGAACAAGAAGGAGCACCGAGCTGCTCTGAGGAAGACCTCAAAACATCAGAGCATCAAAACAGCTGCTCAAAACCCAGACACGGCAAGAAAGGGAGCTCCGTTCATTCATATTTTAGGGCCTCTCCTTCCGTCTCAATGGTAATGCCTTCTCAGTCTGCGCCGCGTTTGCAGCAGACAGAGAGCCATTAGCTGTCGGCCGTGCTAAGCCGAACTTATGAGAGCTGTCGGCTACCCGCCCTGCTGCCCGTGCACTTTAAATCACATGGGTCACAGGAATGCCCCGGTGCACTAAAGCTAGACCCACAGACTCTTTGAGTCAGGCGCAGATTACAGCATGCAGCTAGTTAAGCAGTCTGTCACCGATGTAAATGGAGGTCCGCATCAGAAAGAAAGATGAGCTCAGTGGAGTTCATGAAAAAGATTCAGGTTCAATTTCTTTTATTAGAAAATAGTCTGCGTTTGAGGACCTATCTACCTGTGGGGGCGTGTTTATTGGGTTCAAAGAGGAGACAATTATATTCTTGACCTTATTTGTCCATGTATGCAAATACCTGCGTCTCATCTCAAAGTCTTCTTTTCTCGCACGAACACCCCACTTAGCAAACGATTGCAGACAACAGAGCCACGGTCTATTTCTTCTCTTCAAAGAGCTTGTGGTCAAATGCAGTCTGTCGCTGACGGCCATGTTGTAGCCATTAGGCCGCGGGCTTGGCTGTAATGAACTCCCCTCTTTCCCGGACAGGGAAGGGCCAACCTCTGGTCACGGTGGTGTTGGTCAGAAGCTAGCGAACCCTCTTTCTTTCGAGCGCAACGCAAAAGGGCCTGGACCCTGAAGTGCCCATCCATAATAGATAGCTTCCAGAGGACTCCTTTGGATTCATTTGGTCCTCGGGCTTTTAAAAGCCTTTACAAAACAGACCTCTGCATTAACAAGCGAGTTTAAGAGGAAGTGAAAGTTCAAATGAACATAATATCCATCAGTCCTATCTTTACATCGGCACAGAAGCAGACACACTGGACATTAACAAATTGTACAACTTAGGGATACCTAGCTTCAAAGAAATACGCCTGTTGGTTACAGCAATCCATCCTCCCGTACGATGAACGTAGATGTTTGGACATTTCAGATGGAAGTTTCAACAGAAATGAAGATCCCTTCCAATCAGTTGATTCACTTGCTAAAGTGAAGTACACCTGTGCAGAGCTTTCCTGTTTCAACTTTTGCAAAAGTGCCCTGACTAATTGCAAAGCGCCTGAACAGTGGTGACCTTCGAGGGAGCCGAGACGCAGAGAGTCCAAAATGGAGGAAGCTGTCATGTCTACTGCGTCGCACCGTCCAATTGGCTCTCGGAGTGGTTAGCGTAAATGCATCCATTTGAATTAACCGTGTTATGTTGTGATTTGGTTAGCCGCCGAGGGCGCAAGGGGGTCAGTGTGTTAACAAGCTTTGAGCCCCACCCATTTTTCATGAGGACAAGAGAATAAATGTGTGACCAGGCATATAGGGAGGTACTGCATACTCCTTGGACTATTTGGTGTTATATTTAAATCCTCCTTAGTATTTTCGGGGTTGCTTTCCACTAGGCTTTGCAGCTGACAATTGCTAACATTTAACCCGTATTGATTACTTAGAGTGACAACAAAGGCTAAAGCGTGATAGATGGATAAACAGACTAATTCAGACTAATGACAACATTGTTTGTAAAATATTCCTTATTTGTCTCCATTCTTTGTCTCTCCATCTGTCTCGTTTGTGAACAACAACAACAACAAAATGACAATCCTTTTCAGCTGACTTATTCAAACGCAAGCTCACTCTCCAGACATCTAGGTCTCGGTAAGACAAGCCCGCCAGTCAACAAAAGCAAAACACACCCGGCCGAATGCAAAATTCATGACATGGTAGCATGGTAAAATCTTTTCCCTCTCCAACATCCACAGAAACACAAACTCTCTCTCTCTCTCTCTCACTCACACACACACACACCCTATAGCTGTCAGGATAATGGCACTGATGCAGACAAAGTAGGTTAAGGCATTGCCTGTTCTGCTGGAAGACAAAAACAAGTCTGGCTCTGAGCGCTCTGCCATACTTTCTTAGATGCGAATGTGATGAGTGTGTGTGCGCGTCTGTATGTGTGTGTATGTGTGTGTGTATGTGTGTGTGTGCGTGTGCGTGTCTCTCTCTTTAACCGGGTTGACATGAAGGCCACAACCTCAGGCTACGTCTGTAGATATAATTAGGCGCTTCAACCAACTCCAACCTGATCTCACCTCTCTGAAAGCTTGAGGTTTGCTTTAGCGCGTTGCCTTAAAACCACAGTGCCGGAACGTTGCACGCGGTGGTGATTTTCGGCTTCCATCATTAATTCATGAAACGGAGGGAAATTATTCTGAAACTGTTGGTTGAACTAAAAAGACGGGGAGATGAGACCAAGCTAAATGCGGCAGATTATATTTCAGTTCATCAGAAGTTCAAGGAAGCCATTTGGAAACTGACTTGACATGGTTGTTAGCGCACGAGCACGAGTGGCCGCGCAGAAAAGAAGCAGCTGCCCACCGACTCCTGCCTGCACCGAACTGGCACCGGGAAGGGGAATCCATGCCAGGTCAGGGAGTGCGTGTGTGTGTCTGTGAAGGGGTGGGGGGGGGGGCATGGGGGCCCATCTGGGGAACTGGCACCAGGGCCTGAGGGCCGTGTGGGCTCCCTGGTGAGCATGTGTGTACAAAACAGGTTGTCTTCCATTAGGAGAGGTGGCAAGTCGAGCAGGTGCTGATCGTGTCTGTTGCTGTTGGGGTGGATGATAAGGTATTAATGTTTCTTTTCACCTGTGAATATGAACACTTTAAAGCTGAAAAAGTGATTGTTATAAGTTGTTTTTTTAATGAACTGTGATTAGTGGGGAATCATTTTGGGCTGCAGCAGAAGCAACATTAGCAGTGTTGAGAATGGGTACAGAATAAGAGGAAGTGAAGAGAAGCGGATGACAAGCAGGTGAATGGGAGGCTGTCACAGATCAAAGGGTCCCAACTCTTTGTGTAGGGCATGTTCCTTTACATTAACTGAGCAAGCACACAGATTTACAGGATTAAGGTCAAGCATTCAGTGACACACACACACAAACACACCGGCCTGCAAAACCCCACGTCCCAGTGAGCGGGGAGGGGGGCAGCAGGGGTCTGGCTGGCAGACAAGTATCTCGGCGCGGTCATGGTGACCTACAGACGGGGTGTCCCCTGGAACACACCTCCATCTCTGGCCTCTCATTACTGATCATGTCCCCTTTCTTCTTCTTCTCGTGTTCCACCTGTTCTCTCCACATGCATGCATCTCATTCACCAAATCAAAACAGAGGGGCATTCAGAAGAAAATAGAAAATGGAAGTGATATAAATCAGAGAGAGACATCACAGTTCTGTCTTCTCACAAAGGTGTTGACTTTTAAAACTCTTTCTTTTACAATTCCAAGATCTCGGAGTCATGATACAAATACGCCACCACATACGCTGCTTCCTTTGTTGCTTGGGAGCCTAAAGTACCAACCAAGCAGATCAGCAGCAAAGACGTAGGGTAAGGTGCAGGTTCAACTCCTTTGCTTTGACTCTGGGTCAATACTGGTACACCTGCTCCTTAATTGAAGGCTACAACAAAGATGTTGTATTTTGTGTTAATCTTGGCGGCAGTCCTTGAGGACAAAAGCGGTCGTGTTTCCGAGCTCCAGAGTCCCTTTAGAAAATCTCTAATTTTACGGAAACAGGGTCTAACGGTTTGCTTCACGTAGTCCTGGTTCCGGTTCTCCGGCAGGACAACACGCCGTGGCACAAAGTCTCCATCAAAGAGGTTCCACAAGGATTTCGGTGGCCTCCACAGTCACCAGCTCTCAATGCACCTTTGGGAAATAGTAGCAGGGGAGAAACCCAACATGAATCTCGAGGCTCATCATGACCAGAATGGACCAGAATCCCCATTTCCGGCACCTTGCTAAATGCTTTCAAAACAAAAGAATTCTAAACTGTTCTGGAGGCACATTGCAACCCTACCCTGTACTAAAAAGGTGTGTCTAATAAAGTGGCCACTGATTGTACAGCCCAGCTTAAGATTCAGCCTGAAACGTGGAAAATCAGAGGCCAAGTGAGCACAGAAATAGAAATCGCATGCAGAAAAACTAGAGACTAGAGTTGAGAGCGAAAGAGAGGGTTGGCAATGTGCGAGAGAGAGAGTGAGAGAGAGAGAGAGAGAAATGGAGATGCATGGGGAGTGAGAATTAATTTGGCGTCGTCAAAAATATGTTTCTCTCCACTTTTTGTGACTTCCTTTCCAGAGTTTTGAAATGGTAATGAGTCTGCTGGTATTTGCATAATGTGCCGTTCCTCATCCCTCTGCTTCTGCACAGCCGGGCTCTCTTCTCCTCAAATTGCTGTTCTGCTCCCATGTCTGTCTATCTCTCTCACGTCTTCACCCCTTCCCCCCCCCCTCCCAACACCAGCCATTCATTGCATAAAGATACGCTGTTCAGTCAGAAAACAGAAGCCGGCCAACAGGTCTGCCACTTCCTGTGCGAACAGCTCTTTGTCCTTCCTACTCCACTTTCTCGCCGCCTCACATTCTGCTAAGCCATAATATCAGCGTTGTGCAGACAGAAAGTGGACATGTGCGCAAAGCATTAAAGGCTAAAAAATAAATAAAAAGAGACAACTGTCATGTTTCTTGATGATTACCAACGGTGCACACCAGACCCCCAATGAAAGGAGCCATAACGAAGCCCTTCTGTGAGCTACAAAACCACTTCTGGTCTACATTATCTGTCACTTCTGCTCCCCTCTATTTTCCCATCCTCTTCTCCCAATTTGTCCCCCCCCCTTTCCTTCCTCGTCGCTTCTCTCACCTTCCCCCCCCCTCCCTCCCTCCTCCTCCTCACTCCCTGCAGTGTCTGTGCTCTGACAGTTATGTGTGAGTGGAGCGTGGGCTGCTGCTAATTTGTGCAGAGTGGGAGAAAGCTGTTTTGGCTTTGGGAAGAAAAGAGCCTAGTTTAGGCTTTGTGCATGGGTTGGACAGACAGACGCGGCACGCAAACACGCCCGCGCATGCACACACTTAAAAAATACAAATCAATACACGTCCTTGATTTCCTCCCCCTCTCCCAATGTCACATGCGCATTCGCAGATACAAACAGATGCTCAAACCCACATTCATGTCGAAGTGTGGATGTGACTCTGAAAGGTGCTGCCTTCTGTTCCTCTTGCAGTACATCCTTCCTGTGCACAATGTACTCATCCTGCTTAATATGCACCCAAAGCTGTCTCCATCATCAGCTATTTTAAATGAGTCATTGACTCCGATTGACCAGCTAGTTCTTACTTTTGATCCCAGACCCATCAGACTGAACTACGTCACCCTTGTTACCTTGAATTCTTGGAGAAAACATGTTTTTTTCTCGCCGCGATGAACACTTCCCTCCATGTGGAGCACGCGTTTCAATCGTGAGGTTTTGGTGAAGATGCATGCACCTGGACAGTAGCTGGCTCAGGCCTGGACATTGTGAGAGAGTTTGTAAACGTGCGTTTCCATTTAGGTTTGCTGTTGTTATACGTGGCCTCCATTTGATCAATTTACCAACGTATTACATACAAATGGTTATCTTGGGGGTGAAATATTCTTTTCAGGTTACTAGAGCCGACTGCCGCTGTTGCCGTCTCACTAGGTACTGTGTTGAAATGGACTTCACAGCATAGGACAAACACAAGAGACACACACACACACACACACACACAGTACTGTTGTTCTTGGCACCCAGTTAATTAATTCTCACACGTCTCGTCAACGTGTTAATGGAGCATTGTACTGTTCTTATTCCAATAAAATGCTGTTGTCCTTTTTTTGGCAGGCATTTACACATTTAGTTATTATTAGGGCTGTGCCAAACTCAGATGTTTTTTTTAAGTCTAATTTGATTCAGCAGTTCAGTCCGATGATTTGACTGTGGATGCACACAGTGACCATGTTTTAATGAATAGTGGTGCAACGGATCATAAAGGTCACGGTTTGGATCGCATCACGGATCAGAGTCACGGATCGGATCAACACGAAAGAAAAAAGGGCGCAAATAGTTAGGTTTTTTTTGCCGCCCATACTAATTGTGGATCTTTGATGATCCGTATTGGCAGATACAGATCCCTTTGTTGTTTGATTATAGTAGCTGGTATACGCGGCTCAGTCTGTCCCAAACAATATTTAATTGGATCTGAAGTCAGTTAAAACATCACAAATTCGAAATGTTGTTCAAAAGTTTTTTTATCTTCATAAAAAAAATGAATGTGGTTGTTTGCCCCCGCCAACCACTCAAGTTGCAGGTTACATCCATTTCTGTCCAAAATGTCATCATTTCCTCGTTTAGTTCTAATTTCATTGGTGCGAAATAGTTTGAACCAAATTTGAAGAAAATCCCACTGAATTAAACAAATCAGAGTCCACATACGTCAAAGCCCATTACACACTATGCTTATGTTTGCATGTGTGTGTGTGCGTGGTACTGATGCACTTGCACGTGTCACTACTGCAAGCAACGAAACATGCCATTACCAGGCTAAGGGCTCCGGGGCTTGGCAACCATATCAGTGACATCACTGCTGCATCAGCGTTTCCATACCGCCACATGGGACAAACATACCGCTTGTGGGTTGACGGCATGCTGAAGTGGCGCCATCACCCCGCGTTCCTGTCAACAAGAGCGTGAAGTTCCAACTAAATGTCCCGTTTCGCAAAGCACTTCCTCGTACTCGTGCTCGTGCTCGCCCGGCATTCTGAAAAAGGAGTCGGCCACTGAATAATACATCGCCATGTTCTAAAAACAATGTGCGACGTCAGCCGGAGGAAAGGATTACGTGCTCTGGAGTAAATGATAAGTTTCCTCAGAAAGAGACACTGACGGAGTGTATTCTTGAGCCATGCATTAGCCAGCTGAGGCGACCACGAGATCATCAGATCCCCAGTTGAGCATTGATGTTCTATAATCACATGTGGTGCGTCGCACAACAGCAAACCAAAAGACATGACTGCATCCATCACTCGGCTCTCAGTGAGCGTATTTCTGAAGAGGAAGAAGCTGGTCCTGGTACAAAATACCAGACAGAAACCAGGACAGCTGATCCAATCTGTCACCAAGTGAGAAGTCACTTCTTTCTGCTTTATCACGGTCCAAATGAAGTTTGTACACACAGAGTCACACACACACACCCTACCATAATGGTTGAGTGCAGCTGGTTTGAGAAGTTCCACTGGATGCTCGTTGCTGGTCAAGCCACCTGTAAGAGAGTAGGAAAGAGAGGGTAAAGACGACTGTGTGGGGATGTGGAGAAGCTAAGAGGACGAGGGGGAAACAAGCAAATGGAAAGTGACAGGAACGAGGCAGATGTGTACAGTAATGTGATATCTCTTTAACGTGGTCCGAGAGAGAGAGAGAGAGAGAGAGAGAGAGAGAGGTGGAGCAGACAAAGTGCTCACATATTACGAGCCGTCAACTCCGACCACACACAACTAAGATAATTTTAACCGTGAAAAGCAGCTTACTGAAATACATCTATAACAAAAAAAACTCTCACTTATGTCTTGACAATATTGGATTCAATGAATTTCAACCATCTTTTCTAATCTACATTAGCGAGAGTATTTGCTAATGAAATTAGAAATAGCAACGGATTACGAAATCCCCATAATCGGAGGTAAAAACACAGAGTTGAGTCTTTACAGGGATCATCATATCAGATTGCAGGCCAGACTGTTGGATACGGTCATGTGATACAGTAGCGACGATGTTCAATTGAATACACAGTATCTCACTGTGAAATGGTTTACAGTGCTCCATGTACACAAACAGTGATTTACTGTGGATTTCACAGGCTTCAGCGATGAAAAGCCATCTTAGAGAGATAGTTGTCAACAAGTGCAGCTACATGGTGCCGATGACGAGAGAGCCAGTGACAAAAAGAGACCCTGTGATATTATTCTTTCAAGGACTCGTCTATGAATGCCCTGGTAGGAAACACACTCAGACTAATCTGCTCTCCTTATCCATCTCCACTCCTCTACGCAAATTATTATGAAATGATATACTGTATTTATGGCTGGGTCTATTCTGGGATTGGTGTGGTCGTAAAGATATAAGGACAGTTGCAGTGTGTGTGTTCTGTACTCATGCACATTGGATTTTGAACAGAAATAATAAAAAGACCTAATCAAGAGGGTGTTTATATCCACAACAGTCAGATAGTGTTGGGAGCTTGTGTCGTAGGGTTAATGACTACGCTGAGATTAATCGGTGGACTCTCTGTTCCTGCAGCCTTCAGACTCGTCCTTATCGAGTGAATCACATGATCCGCTGGACCGACATCTGTGACAACCCGCTGCTCGGCCATGAAAGAGCGCCGTTTCCTTGTTCATTGCGGCGCTTTGTTCTGCGAGTTCATGACAGGGGCTGGACGTAAAAAATAGATTATGTGATGAATTGCAATTAATAAAAGCCATCTTTGTATTTGTGCCAGGAAACCTGCGCAATCTGTGCAAAATATTGTTGTTTGGGCACTTCTGACACAAACCGTGCAGATTAATTAGTAAACAGACTTTGAGCCCGTCTGTGTTCAAAGTGATCATTGTTGTGGTTGAAGCATCTGGAACCGATGGTCCATGCATAGCATTTCTAATATGCTTAATGATGATG
Organism: Taurulus bubalis; assembly: GCF_910589615.1. NCBI lineage: Eukaryota > Metazoa > Chordata > Actinopteri > Perciformes > Cottidae > Taurulus > Taurulus bubalis. Next base: position 19,570,558 of record NC_136603.1, on the reverse strand, counting down.
CCCTCGCCTGTTGCTCGTCTATTATTACAACTTCTATTATTACAACTGTTGCTAAATAATAATAATAGTGTGTCATATTAGTCCTGATGTATTTATTAAAGAAAATAAATCCTTCGCCCACAGTTTCATGAACAGATGAAGTGATAAATGTGCACTTTACACAGCAAAATCAGCAGTGTTAATTCAACACCGATAGTTACATTCAACACTTTGAAAGTGTCTATATTGGTCCGCCCTATTTTGAGTTAAAACTGCACTTTTAAAAGTGTTAAATGTCAACACTGTGATAGAGTTGAAGCAACTCTCTCAAGAGTTGACATTTAACACCAGTCAACACAGGCCAGTGTTGAATTTACACAACAATAGTGTGCAGTGTCAGAATTTAACACTATCTGTATATTCTGTTTTAACACCGACTAGAGTTGCTGAGATATGTAACACTATAGAGGATTTAAAATGAAACTCTGTATTTTACTCTTGTAGAGTTGATTTATATATATATTGTTTAAACACTGTAGGGAGTTATAATTCCTAATGCTATACATGATACAATTTTACTTTTGAATTCAGTATACTCCTAGTACTTAATTACAAAGAAGAAAATCATCAATACAAAAGTTTGTTCAAATAAAATTTGTATTTTCAAGCCCACCGTACACATAGCATTTGCATTACAATAACATTTCTTAATTGGCAGCCTCAATAGCACAGGTCACACAAAACAATAGCACGTGTCACACAACATGGCAATGTGGCACAACGTATATTTTTTCATCCATCTCATTAGAAAACTGTTTATCATAGGTCCACATTTCAAACATAATGTCTTTCCTGGATATAAACCATGGTAAAATTTCAAATGCTGACAAAGCAACATAGAACTTCTGTGGTGTAACTTGCAGATAAAACAAATCAACATATTTGCATCCAAGGATGTGTGTCACCTCCGATACTTGTGTTCAGCAGTCTTGCTCTGAGCTCCTTCACACGAGGACTTTCCTTGGTACTTCCCACATCAATGTTGAACACAGTGGTTTGGATGAATGTGTAGAAGATGTTAAGGGATTCGTGGTAGTTAACACTGAAGATGAAGTGGGCCTTGAAGAGTTCATCCAAAGCTGCCAGGGACGTCTGAGCCTTGCAAGGGATGGCCTTGTGGTCAAGAATGACATAGAATCTTTGGAGGTTGTTCTTCTGTTCACCAACACACAGGAGGATGGGCTGTCCTGGTTCCAAACTCTCAAGGAAGGTCGCAACACTGGCGCCAATCTGAAAAAAAAAACAGAAGCACGAGGAACAGTTTTAATGGCCCACTACATTAGTTAAAACGTATGTGCCTCTTCACAAAAAGAGGCATTGGAAATAACTAAATTAAAAAGCATATTAAAACATTGCATACCCTCAAATATCTCACAACATGTTTTACTGCTTGATGTGAGGTAATCTTGGGACTCTAATTGGGTCTTTTTGCAGTAGGGGGAAGTAGGTGAACCAGCAGTAGGATGCTTGACAGGTCACTGTCCCAGCCTAGGGGGAAACCAGAAGAAAGTAGAAGATTTAAGAAAGACTTACATGTGAAAATAAATATATCCACATTATGCTCATACAAGATTTTTGAATCAGGCAAGTAAATGAATGTTTTAAAAAGATAATGAGCGATGCTTACCAGACGCATCTGAGGATTGATGCCCAGACAAGAGGTCTTCAACATTCTCATTAGAATTCTTGCAGTCTGCAAGGATCCTGGGTTTGAAGAAAGTGGGCCATTTTGCCAAGAATTTGCCAGAAACCTCCTCTCCAAACATCATGGTAAAGTCTTGGTCAATCTACAGAAGAAACTCCGTAAGTCGCTGCAACCGTGCTGAAAGTGTAGTCCTTAAATGTACATTGTTCACTTTAAAAATAATTAGAAAATCCCTCTTGCTCTTTGGACCATCTTGATAGGTACTGGTGGTTGAGCATCTCGGGGATTGGAACCGCAGTGTTGCGCTGGACTTTCTTTATCCTCCGGGCCAAATAACCAGATCCACTGTCAGCATCATAGAAGTGCTCCTATAAAATTCGAGAAGAAAGAACAAAACTAAACATAACTGATGGGTCACAGCAAAACAAGGCAAATTCAGAATAACCTCCCTGCATAAATTGTAGTATAAGCCATTCATTTACAAAAGTGTGCAGAATATGTGATATAAATTCCCCATCATACACCAATTGTCCATTTTGACTTGCTCACAAGACATGATTACAATTGGTCAACATAATAAAACACCAATTGATAGGTGAGGCAAAGATTACTTAAATTAATATAAAAAAAGACATAACATTCAAGCAAATAATTAGTTTACTCCAAACAGATACGACTGTGTAATAAACAAGTAATACCAACCTTTCTCAATAAATGCATTGTAGTCTTCATAGCCTTCTTTGGTTTCTGCCACCTTAACATACTTCTCACCTTGACCAACATATTGTCCTACAAAGAAAACAACGTACATTCATGAAAAGTCTACAACTTTTTTTTTAAAATCATGTTTTGTTTTCCCCTTGCCTTTACTATGCCACCTGGCGCCGACAGTGTACGACTAAATCAAATTAGTGTGCATCATGCTTGTGTGACCAACTATTTTGAGTCACTTAAGCCTCTTTCATACTGCGAAAATGTCCAGATTTCTGACCTGGAGAATGCGTGGCTCGCTTTCGTCGGGTTAAGTGGTTTACGGACCCGCTTAAGGAAAACTTCCTCCAGCCGAATTGAAGGTTATTCGTGGCTCCATAATTCGCCGTGGTTTGCCCATGTCTGGGGTCCGAATTTCGACCATTTTGGGCGGATTGAAAATCGCTAAAAAATCATCCATAACTGGCGGGTAACCTGGCGGTTTAGCGGCCGACCTCGTGACACGTTCGTCGGGTAAAGCGGTTTACGGACCCGCTATTGAAAACTTCCTCCAGCCGAATTGAAGGTTATCCGTGGCTCTATAATTTGGGAGAGTGGCAGCGCCTTGACTTCTGCGACGATTGCATGGAGCGCCCGGCTCTCCCACCGTTCACTTAAAAGAGCCTGACCGTCTATAGCTAACGTTACGTGTCGGCCAGAACAGCAAGCTTGCAAATCTCTTCACGTCGCCACTGTGCAGACATTTTTGTCTACAGCATTTTTTAATGCTCTACTCCTGACATTTGACATGGTCACGCATTAAATCGACACACACAAACGCTAGCAAACGTTCTTGACTGTACATGCTAGCTTAGAACATTAGCCACATGGCAGCCGTACCCACAGACCTCGACGCAGGTCTTTACTAAGAAGCAGATGTATACATGAAAATATCACTGTTCATAATATAACGTGATTGCAACGTGTGTTGATTATTCTAATTTCTTAATGAGAAAAATATCACTATTCATCCTACTTGGCTAACACCACAGTCTTTGGCTAAACATTATTTTATGTTATTCTGTTAGCTAAACATAGTGAGCTGGATAGCTAGCTAATGTTAGCTAACCAACAAGGATATACCTTTACCAAAGTTAATGTTACCTGTAGAAATACACACTAGGGTAGAAAAATGTAATGAATAGGCATATGCTTAGACATACTTACACACAAATCTTCCTAGTCACAGCTTGAATGATGTCCGAACATGTCCAGTCCACAGAAAAGAGCCTCGGTCTGTCTGGCTGTGTCAAACAATCTCCCGCCTCTTTCAAACATGCAGACTTCTGGGGGAATGGGTAACACTAGCGGTAGTGTAAAGCCTACGAAAGCGCATTGCATTCACTGGATAAAAAATAAATAAATAGACCCCTTTTCTCGTAATTACGACATCCTGATCTCGTAATTACGAGAAAAGATAAAGAAAAAGGAAACGTCTGTAAATTCTCTCAGTGGCAATGATGGCGCTATGGCAGTTAATCTGCTATTATTACCTTCTTGGTTTGAGACACTGGGAAATACTGATGTTTCTAAAAAATGAGGATGGTATTAAATTGAGTATATCAACACTGCGCAGGCATCTCAAGGCGTTAGGATTGTTCAGGCGGAAAGCCCAGTCTGACGTGCTGGATGTCGCTCTGTTTCTGCAGGAGCAGTTGAACCAACACGGGATGCTTCATGGATACAAATTCATGCATTTGAAATGCATCCAATCTGGTTTGGTAGTGACTGTAACGAACCTCTGAGAGTTTAAAGTATTGTAATAGTTTGTTCCTTTTTTTTGTCCTTTATTTTAGTCCGTTTTGTTACTGCAGTCGGTGCATTTCCGGTTGCGCTCTTATTTTGAAGGTACAAAAAACGGAAGTTGTTAGTAAGAAACGGGTAGAAAGGAAAAGTTGCCATAACAACGGAAAACAGTGATAAAAAGGTTACGGATGTATTAGTTCAGCACCTGGCTGATATGGGCACAAGGTTTGCACCTGTTCAAGTTCATTTTTTGAGAAAATATTGTTTTAGATTGTTACGTTTTTTGTCTGTGTCAGAGCTTAAGCTAACCAACTGCTATTTCCGTTTTTCTTCACAGTACTTACGGCGAGTTCAATAAACCTTTACGAACCATCACTTAAAGACTCCAGACTATAATTCTGCCGGGGATGCTACAGTGACTCAAAGAACTGTGCGGCAAAATCCTAGATCCCCAAGGAGTAGCTAAGGCAACGGAACCGTCTAAGACGACGCCTGTACACATACATGCATACAGACGCCTGTACACATACATGCATACAGACGCCTGTACACATACATGCATGCAGACGCCTGTACACATACATGCATACAGACGCCTGTACACATACATGCATGCAGACGCCTGTACACATACATGCATACAGACGCCTGTACACATACATGCATACAGACGCCTGTACACATACATGCATGCAGACGCCTGTACACATACATGCATACAGACGCCTGTACACATACATGCATACAGTGGCCAGTATGGCACCTTTCGTAATCAGGTGAGGATGTCGTAATTACGAGAAAAGATCTCGTAATTACGAGATCAGGATCTCGTAATTACGAGAAAAGATCTCATAATTACGAGAAAAGATCTCGTGATGATTTCTTGATGATTCAGTTTTATTAGATAAATACCAATGTTGCATAAAGCGCCGCTCAGAATTTATCCTGGGAACTTAATTCCCAGAGAAAAGATCTCGTAGTTACGAGAAAAGATCTCGTAATTACGAGATCAGGATGTCATAATTACGAGAAAAGGGGTCCATTTTTTTTTCATCCAGTGAATACAATGCGCTTCCGTAAAAGTCAACACTGTAGAGTTATTTGCAGAATATGAAATTTGACTCCCTGTATTAACACCAACTCTTTTTGAAGAATAACTCTCTTTTAGTTGATTAACACTAAACCTGAGCTGAAATATATTTTAACACTCAACCCTTACACTGAAAATCCGACACCTTTGATTTTGCTGCGTACACAATTTACTTTCGCTTGTTGGATGTAGAAAATTAAGTTCCCAGGATAAATTCTGAGCGGCGCTTTATGCAACATTGGTATTTATCTAATAAAACTGAATTATCAAGAAATCTAATCAAATTGGGCGATGAAGGGCCGATCTCCCAATTTACTGAGTTAACACCTTTAAAACTCAAAGCTGAAAGCCAGTCAGAGTCCTTTTTTATTTAAAATCCAAAGTGATGAGTGCAGCCAACACAATAAAACATATCAATGTCCTCATACTCTCCGACTCCACTGTACACACAGAGCAGACTATTATTAGCCTGCCGGTCTGAATTGCAAGCAGCCCGCTAACATGAATCTCAGAGCGTTTCCCAGGATACCATCATGTAGCAAATTGTGGCTTTTGTGCGACGCTGCCAGGCGGCAGACAGTCTTTGGCTTGGGTTTCATCAACCACCGGTCTCGTGCCCCACGGTCTCCGAGGCGGGCCTTTTTGCCGGGAGAATCCCATTTCCCCGCTGCTGCTCTAACCGGCTGGAAAAAAACATCAGTTCATCCTGAAGATTGGCAGCTGGTACGGATGGCCGGGTCAGTAATCCCGCAATTATCGCCGCTTTCACGAAGCAGGCTTTTTTTGGGGGTGGGGGGATGGGGGGGGGGGGGGGGGGGGGGGGGGCAGCAGTTTCCCCCCAGTTGCCCCCCAGTTTCCCCCCAGATTGCAGCAGTTTCAAACTGCTGCATTCGGAGTTCAGTTAAGAGTGTGCGCTAAACATGCAAATATTGAGTCTAAAGCAGACAAACTACTCTCAAAACGACGTCCACAGTTTCAAAATGAAAACAAAATAAGCACGACTGCGAGTGTCTTTGTGCAAACGTGAGAAAAACCGCCATCGCCAACCAGTGGAGGTTGAGTTTTGGGTGGGGGAGAAAAGTTAGCGTGGCAGAAAGGAAAATGTGAGAGCAGACCATGTGCTGTGTCACACATGAACGAGCAGCAGCACATGACATACCCACAACACCGTGGATTTTTGTTTTTCTGGGTTGCTAGGCGCTATTTTCAGCCCAAGCAGACGGCTCCATGATTAATACATGACGGAGGGAGGGGGCCGAATTAAATATTCATATCTTACACACAAAACGCACATTCTGGAGTTTCACGTTCTGGGCAGAGCCCGCTCTCTGTTGTTTCCATCCAATCAACTATTAATAAACAGTAGACGCCAAACTACGAAACAGATTTGTATCTGATGGATGGTGAAAGGGAGGGGGGCGCAAACTGATCTCTAAAAGAAAGGAAGAGAAGAGGTTTTGTGATGACTGAGTATTACATGAAGGCTCACTGTGTATGTGTGTATGTGTGTGTGTGTGTGTGTGTGTGTGTGTGTGTGTGTGTGTGTGTGTAGGGTGGCAGTGGCAGATGGCAGAAAGACGACACCAGAGCTCGATAGGCGAGAGACAGGCCAAGCGAAGGGAGAGTTGAAAGTGGGAGTGAGTGTTTTGCATCTTCCCTTCGTTGCACTTAATAATGGCTGCCACCCGTATCATTCCATTCACTAAAACCATTCGCAAGGGCTTGCGTTACGATAATAGCGGAGAACAATAGACAAAGAGAGAAAAGGAATGAGAGAATAAACTAAGTTGTAGATGTGTGTATATGTGTGTGATGAATGTGTGTGTTTATCTGCATGTGTACAGGAAACGTGTCTCATGGAAAGCAGGCAGGTTTATAGGTTGTCCACCCATGACTGAGCAGACGCTGACCTCCGACGCCTGGGGAGGAAGAGAGGTCAAGACCGCTCTGCCTGGACACGCGGTGATGAGGGAAAACCTCCATGGAAACCACAACAAACAAATATGCAGAGAGAGAGCGATAAAGAGACTTTTACGGGCAAGGAGCAGTGTCCTTTTATATATTGTGTTGCTATTATGAATACCAGTGTGACACCTTAAGAGCCCCCATGTCCACAGCTTTGTCCATATACTTGTGCTTGAATGCTGAATGAACAACTCCAGCGGGCTAGTTGATGGTCTTGTGGACGAGTGGCATTCATAGCAATGCTTCAAGAGCTTCGAGTACAGGTAACAGTTCATAGTTCATCCCAGATATGGAATTTCAGATGTGAGGAAGTTTTTGTTTTTTTTTGTCTGAGAAACTGAAAAGAGTATTTTTCACCATTACAATTGTTACGCCATTTCATAGACTTAATAATTTATCAATTCATCTAAAACTTAATATTATTATATTCACTGAATTACAAGTAATTCTGTAGCTTAATCTGGCACCTTAACATTTCCAGTTATTTTATTGGTGAGAAGCCTCTACCATGGATAAAAGTCCTTGTTGGCTCATTGGTTAATACCTTGGTGATGGTACGTGCGACCACTGGTCTGGTTTCCCCGCCTCGCTCCTGATTCACTGTCTTCCCAGGCCAGTCATAATGGATGAGGGTGCCTGCAAGCACCGTCCTCTCCGGAGCAGACACTGTGTGCGTGTAGCCTCACATTTGCCTGTGAATCACTCGTATGTCCGGTCTAAACAAGGTACTTATCCAACCCGTCTAAACCGCGTCACCGTCGTCTCAGGGTTTGCTTGAAGAGCCGTCCTCTCTGCAGCACCACCATTATCTGCTGTTGCAATGACAGCGACGGATAAAGTTCAAGTGAGATGAGACCGCTCGTTCTGTGCTGCGACCTTTAGCTCCACTCGTACTGTTGCAGGCCGGTTAGATGGAGAGAGGCGTGAAATGGCATGCACTTTTAGCGGCAAAGCAAACCACGACAGGAGCTTAATAATGTTATAGGGTATTTTTTGACACTATTTAGAACAGATTTGTTGTGCAACGCCGCATGCTGAGATATGTATATTACGTAATAAAGCAATGACCTGCAGGGTGTTATTGAAAGTGTGGAGGAGTGTATCGCGCAGCGCAATGCTGGACACTGTTACTATGAGAGTCATGTTGACACTGATGGATACTTTAATGTGTTGACCTCCGTGACCCGTGCCATATGCATGCCCCTCAGCAACAGTTACGCTTACTCCATCTCCCCATCTCTGTAGGATAATACGCACAAGTGGCGAGTAAAAATACATATCCGCCGAGAAAAAGTACACGCATGCCTCCAAGCCCAGGTAAGGATGTGATTTTTAAAAGGTCTAGATGTGTGGACAGACATACGTGATCGCCACATGGAAAAGGAAGAGACGGAGTGCCAAGTTACCGACGTCTGGCAAGAGGACAAGTTGGCTCGGAGGCTCGCAGGAAGCAGGCGTGCCTGCTTGAGTGGATACACACCCGGTGCACAATGGTGAGGAGAATCCCTCCGTGATGCAAGAAGAAATACAAAATAAAAATACAGAAATAAAAAAAAATACGGAGCATGAAGTCATGAAAAAAAAAACCTGCATTGGTGCACATGGTGCTGTTGAATGTAAACACACACACACACACACACACACAGCTCCTAATGGCACCTTCACCGCCGTCTTGACTTCCAGTTCACCACGAGAGTTTGCCAGCCTCGTCCACCTGTCCAGTCCACTACAACTACAGTCTGGTGTATTCTGAGCCCTCGATACCGGCCTCACAGCTCTGCCACCCTCCACTCTGCCAACTATGCCATCCTGTCTGCCGAGGCTCCACCAAAATTGCCCTTCTGCTACAACCAAACCTCTGAGCCAGTCTGAGAGCGTGCCAGCCGCGCCAACCTGTCACCGCCACTCTGCACCGCAAGACAACCTGCTGCGAGGCCGACATATGAGGGGAATCGTTCCAAAATGGTTGATTGTAAAACTATATTAACAATATTTGTTCTTACTCTATATGCAAGTTCATTACCGTATTATCAAAAATGGGATTATTTCTTTCAACCTGGCAGATTCCTCGTGGAGACTTAATTTTCATCTCAGTGGGCCTTTTGAAATAATTGAACTACATGATGATTGCTGTTCAGAAGCAACATATACACACATATACATACACACATATACACATATATATATATATATATATATATATATATATATATATATATATATATATATATATATATATATATATATATATATATATATATATATATATATATATATATACATACATACATACACATACATACATATACACATACATACATATACATATATATATATATATATATATAAAAATAATAACTCAATACAATTCAAGAAGAGGAGTTCTTTCTGTGTGACCTTGACCTTCCTAACACCACTGTAAAATATGTCCCCCCTTCCCTTGGTAGCGGCTACAAACTGGCGGTCGATGAATCGTTCACACAATACACTACACATTATGTCATCCTGAAGTAAAGCAAATAAATAGTGAACAAAGTAAGTATGTATACAAGTAGTATGAAATACAGCAGCAAATATGATGGTTTTCTAACTTTTTCCTTTTGCTTAGAATTCAATTTGTCTGAGACTGTGTGCAGGTTTGAAGTCACCACCGCCCTGCTGAAAACCACTTGTTGGTGTTGCGGCCATGTTTACCAACTACTCAGCACTTCCTCTGGGCATTTTTAACCTACAAGACGAACCACAGCCTTTGACTTTATTTTTACTGCTCAACCATTTGGATGTGTGCGCCCCTGCGTGTGCGTCTGCTCATGTACATGTGTGTATGAGTCAGAATGTATGAGGAGGACAAAGACAAATGGAGGTGTTTGTGGTTTACATTTGTGCAGTTTATCATGCATGTGTTTAGTGTGGGTACACACACACACACACACACACACACACACACACACCATCATTTGGGGTGGGAAAAAAAAGTACTCTTACATTTCAATCATTCAAAAAATTAACTGTCTGAATTCATTTTAATTCAACTAAGATTAGCTACGTGACATCTAACCAAGCCACTCATATTACTGTAATAAATTAGTGTCATTTTAGAAGCCAATGAGAAAAATAAACCGTAAATCATAACCTTTTGTGATGTACATACAAACGTAAAAAAAAGAAGAAGACATTGTTAAACTTGTAGGTCATGTGGTCCGGCCCTTCAATCCATCACTCACTGAGCATCACCAAACAGTAACTTTTCAGAAAGAGAGGCCATGTGGTCTGGCAGCAGGCAGGCACCAAGAGCTAAGTCCGGAGGGAGACAGGAGATCCCTGTGATACCAAAGACGAGTGCTGAGTGTGTGTGTGTGTGTGTGTGCTAAAAGCAACAGACATCTGTGGATGAGTGGAGGGGTCACTGAATAGAGAGAAGGACCTTTCTGGTAGTAAGAGCGTTACACATGTGGACATCACATGGAAGATTCCACTTACTGGTTACGCAATAGGTCACAAATATTGTAATATTATACATATGCAAGTCTACACCACCTTAACGTTAATCAGGGCGTAGTACAGTGTGTGTGTGTGTGTGTGTGTGTGTGTGTGTGTGTGTGTGTGTGTGTGTGTGTGTGTGTGTGTGTGTGTGTGTGTGTGTGTGTGTGTGTGTGCTCTCCACAGTAAAGAAGGCGCTACTTCTTTGGGATCCGAGCACATCTGCAAAGTAGCCGTCTCCCTCAGATTTAACCCAGAATGCCCGTGCCACTGGCGTCACGGCTGTTCCACTGAATTTCAGCAACAAACCAAAGTTGGCAATGAACGTGCCAATCCAAACGTCTGATGCGATAGCCATCTCCCTTCGCATTCGGGCTTGCGGAAAGGGGGGTGTGTTCAGAAAGCGTGACCAATCCTGCTTGGGTGGAGCTTCAAGAAGAGCAACTGGCAAACTTTATATACGGACTGGACGGGACGAGCTAGTTACATCGCCAGGCCGTAAACCGCTGAAGTTAATTGCGCCTTTTGTGTCTTTAAAGTCGGTTCTCACAAGCGGCGTGTTCACCGTGTGTGTCGGGGCCTGGAAAATGGGTGCGATTCCCCGACGTGTCCGGTCATGCTGGGTCCTGTTAAGTGTGTGCTGCAGCCACCAGCCTCGAGGAGCGCGGCACGTTTCGAGGCCTGTGATTAGTTTGTCTCCCTCTCTTTGGGAGTGCACGTGCGTGGGTGAACAGCAAAGACAAAAGCTTGAGCACATCAACGCTTCTTTGGAGTTATGCTGTAACAGAGCATTACATCATTTTTATTACGTTATTTAAAGCTGCAAAGATCCATTTTGTGGCCACTAGGAGGCGGAAGGACCGCCAAATAAGCTAAAGGACCAGGTCTGAGTATTTTGGTCATGCTAAGGTTTGGTGTTCGACAGGTGTTGTATATCATTTTTTGTTCACCAGTTGATGGCCTCCATCTTCTCGTGTGCCAACATCTCTCTTTCCATCAGCCAGGATGTGTCCGATCAGTAGCCGGCCCCGCACTAATAAAATGCATCCAGAGGGAGGAAGAAAAGGCTTCAAAGGCATTCCTCCAGTTGATATGGGAGCCTCTGCAAATCCCCAGGTGCCCTCCTGTCTCCATTTTCAGCACAAATACTCCCTGTGTGCTTGTGCGTGCGCGTGTGCATGTGTGTGTGCATGTGTGTGTGCAACCCCCTCAAACCTCACCATCACACTCCTTACTGCTAAATAAACTTGCTTTCAGCCAATCCTTTCGCCCTTCCACTAAAGCGCCATATCTCGAAAAAAAAAATGTCTTTAGAGACACCCGGTTCCATTTTTAGCTTCACTTGCCGTTGTCATTTTCCAATTTTTTTCCCAAATTTCTAGCAGACTGGACTGACCTTCAAAAGTTTTAGGACCTTAATGGAAGACAATGGTTTAGATAAAAGGTTAAGATTTCCAAACCCACAGTACCATCCACTTTCAGGACTTGTGTTTCTACACAGAATTCCATCTTAATAGAATTCAGTTTCTAATATAAAAAGTTTTATTTTTGCCTCACATTCCACAATCTGTCACATTGGCAGCGAATCAAAATCATACCAACGTGGGAATTTCAGAACTGACAACCGTGGATGCTATAAGAGACGGCACCTGTATCTCAGCATCCCAATGACTCGGCTCGCGGATAATAGGTGGTATTTATCACACGTGTATTATCCAAGCATACAAATCTCCATGTTGTCCGGAGCTTATTTAAAGTGCCCCTCCACTCAAACCGGTGTTTTTCACTATGATCTCTGAGGTTCACCGTGCAGAATGATGCATGTGCAGACTGGTTTGACACAAAAGAGTCGTTTGCATATTCAACATGACGTGGGAATGTCTCAATGTGCTCATGCACAGACTTCGTACAGGTAGTGGACGCAGTCTGTGACTTCAAACGTCACAAAATGTCACAAAAAACTTTCATGGTAAAAGTTCTAAAGGCGAAAACACAGACAACTTCCAGACAGTGCAACGTCATGATAGTAACCTGTCAATCACAAGGTAGCCCCGCCCTATGGCACAACCTGCTTCAGCGGGACCGTAAACTCATGATTACAATGTTTATTAGGGTAATAACTTGAAACGTCCTGTACATACACTGAGAATGGACTTTTCAAAGAATTACTGTTGGAGGCATCTTGTGTGCAGAAGTTAAAAGTCCGAAATATTTACTTTTTCATAGATTCTGGACTGATAGAACAACCATTGATATTTCAAAAGATCACTTCCCCTTCAACCTAATATAATTGTTAATGACAAACGTTCTTGTCTTCTGTTAGTCAAACCCGTGATTCTATGATTCCTTAAGATCTTGTATCAACAGAAAGCCTCAACACCTCAAACACTATGTCACTTAAAAAAAAGTAAATACATTACACAAATATTGTTTCAGGGAAAGTTGAGCCACGGCGATAAAGAGTAAGCCCAATTAGTTGACTCCAGTTTTAAAGTGTCGTGAAAACAAGGCTATGTGTACCAGTCAGGAACTGCTCGTACATTCCTGGAAGGAGGAATAACAGCACGGCAGCTGGTCAGCAGAAATAATCCAAACACATCAGCCCTACTGAACACAAGAAATAAATCCTGCAGAACTGGGCATATAGGCGTCAGTTGGCGATTCTTTAATTATCTACCACAAAGCAGTTTCTTAAATTGGGGTGGAAGAGGAAGGGAGGAAGGAGAAATAAAGTGGGTTGAAGTGGAAGATCAGAGAGAATTAATACTGGAAGGTAGCACGATCTATAAAACAAACACACACCTTTTAAAAATATAAATATGAACCAGAGCATTTTTTTTAATACAATACAGCCAGCGCATTCCCCCGTAATTAGGAAGGAATGTCTTACATGTGGCTCTCTCTGACGTCAATCCTGTACCTTCCCAGAGCTTGCTTTCTCTTCCAGCGCTGTGAGTGTTTAGCGTTAGGCCGCTTTGGCAACGCTCCTGGACTCGGGTGCTAGGGGGGGTTTGGGAGGGTGGGGTTTCTCTGCTTGTTTAAAGAGCAGGCGGGGATGAACATGGCAACGCTCAGTTCAAGTTTCTTTTCGCTCCGCCGCGATTCCGCACTCTGTGTGTGTGTGTGTCTGTATGTGTGTGTATGTATGTATGTTAGCGAATGCCGCATCAGCAGAGCTTGAGAGGGTTGAAACGTTTGAGACATGGACATCAAAGTGCTTCGGCGACACCTCAACAGTGTGGAATGGACCGCAGCGTTGGCGATCAGCTAACAAAGTCATCTGCAGCGACCCTTTGGCCGTGTGCGGAGACTTCGGGGGAAATCGTGCATGCTCAGTAGCAAGCTTTCAGGTGTTTGACTACTAACCATACTTGACGTGAAACGCTTCGCCACAGTTAAATTAGGAAAACCAAAAGAAAGTCACGTTTCTGTAAAAATCCCATGTTCATGTTTCTCTGTGAATATCTGCTCATTCCATGAACGAGGCAGGTCCGAGGTACAGCTCCTTACAACAGTAACTGGGTCAATGAGTGCTGCGTGATACAGCAATAATCTGACTTGGTTCATGTTAAATTCCCATTGCTTTTGATGAAAGCTCTGGGGAATTCCGAAAACGATTCTGTCAGGTCCTGAGGAAACTATTGCTATCGGGATGCAGAAGGGAAACAAATCCAATCCCAAATCGATGAATTGCCATGCAACACTAGCCATGCTTGTAGCAAGTTTAGCACGTGCTTCGTTTTGACTGTGTTCTTCAGCTCAGCTAAGCATGTCAGCGTCTTATCCACCCATCCATACCTCAGGCTCCCACTTATCCGGAGCCGGGTTGCGCGGGTAGTAGTATAGACATCCCTCTCCCCAGCAACGTTTTCCAGCTCTTCCTTGGGGGACCCCGGGGCGTTACTAGGCCAGACGAGATATACAAATCCATTCACTGTGTTCTGGGTCTACCCTGGGGCCTCTTACCAGTTGAATGTGTCTGGAACCACATCATCTGTGAACCACATCAGCCGGCCCCTTCTGTCGTGAAGGAGCAGCAGCTCTTCTCTGACTTCCCTCTGGATGGCTGAGCTCCCTTACCCCGTCTCTAGAAGGCAAAGTCAATGGGAAATTGACTTGTACTCGCTTTTACACTGCATGCCATTCACACCAGATGTGTGATAATGACAATAATAATGACCTGATGTCCTGCAGAAAACCAGCAAACACTGGGCCATACATTGAGCTGATGGCGGTTCTTTTGTCAGCACTCAGTCGGAACTCTGCATCAATGAGATAAAACTCTCTTAGCGACATTATACGCAGCAACCATCTGCTTTGTGCTGTGATCCGTGCGGCTGCTGAAACTGAGAGCTGAAAGGCAATCAGTTTGGTGTGTGTGCATGTGTGTGCATGTGTGTGTGCGTGCCTGTGTGGTTTAGGCCTGCGTTCACCAGCACGTCACATAAACCAGACCAGGGGGATTATCTGTAATAATACTGACTCACTCAGGATTTAGCGAGAGTTTACAGTGGGATTAACGAACAATCTGATGCCGAGTGGATTGTGCCGTCATTGTGATTATGATTATTATCATGATTATTATTATCATCATCATCATCATCATCCATCATAGTGGGCTCTGTGATTTCCACTGCTGGTTTCTTCGACCAAGTGTCCCGTTTGCACAAGCATCCAAAACGGACACGGAAATAGGATCACACGGCTGGAAACACACATAGCGTTTTGTACCTGAAACGAGGACAAGACGCGGGATCATTTGTGCATAATCCACTTGAACAGAGTGCCGCTGCCATGCAGCATCACACAGACCACAACTCTATTCAAATTGTTTGCAATCGCGTTCAAACTCGGACCCACAAAATGGCTTAATGGCTCGTGAAACAAATCCATTCACAGTTACACGTGTCGAATATTTTCGACCGTTACCGAGGACTGCGAGAAAACTCCAATATGTCCTTTTTTTCCCCTGAGAAGCAGAATGTTCTTGTATCCATCCTCGCTCTCGCTCTCCCAAATGTCCATGGGAACATGCCAACTGTGGGGATACTTGCTTTGGGCTTAGTTTATTTGTTTTTCCCCCTCTCTGCGTGCCCGCTGCAAGTTTGCTTGAGCTCCTTCGTTGAGCCCTGTGTGTGGATTCATAGTTCCCATGCCATCTGATGTCAACAAGCTCCTTCAGCAACACTAATCCACTCCAGAAACTCCCCCAGATCAGTCAGCAGTGGCAGCGATTTGAAGGGGAGCCAAGTTTCACACAAAGTGGTGTTTAAAGCAAAAAAAAAAAAGAAAGAAAGAAAATCACCTCATAAAACAATGTTACCATCTGACCCGTCACATTTTATGGATTTCTTTTTTTAAACGGAAACAAAACTGAATGGAGCAAAAAAAACGTTAAAGGTAATATGTGTCAAATCATCGACGAGCATAAAGAGAGCAATGCAAAGCAGTCGAGGGATGAGTAATGGCTTTAAGGCCTATTTTGGCCTATACTTGTATTCATGGCGGCAAGATAAACATTTGAACACTTTTGGCAAAACTGTGATATTTGAGGATGTAAATGTAGTCCTGACACCGTCACTAGAAATTGATTGAAATTAAAAAAGTGACGTTGATGCTCCCTTAGTTATAAAATGGATCTCTTCCGATTGACACTATTAATTAAATGATATCACAACAGCATTCACACGAGAACATTTTAACTTCTGAATGTGTGATCTACTTGACTTCACAAACACAGCTCAGGGACTCCGTTGTACATGGAGGGACATTGTGTTCACACTCGATCCCGCGCTGTGGATGCTTCCTCTGTTCAGACAACTTAACCAGAAACCGCTCAAGGTCAATCTCTTCACTCCTCTCCGCTAGTAAGCAGTCCATTAGCCAGCTCATCTTTCCTTAAACCACCGGGATACTTGGGGAGGCAGTGGTGGGGAGGGCTGGGCTGAGATGACAGAACTGTCAACATGGGCCTCTGACAAGGCAGAGCACTGCCATTACTTTCATGTGAGAGGGTGGGTTAATTATAAGATTTGGTTTCTAATATGGAGCCTGTCAGAGGAAGTGCAGAGCTTAGAACCGGTAATTAGACATAAATCGTTTGACTGAAGCAAATGTAGGGATGTGGGGGAGGGGAGGTGGGGTTGAGTGTAAGATCAGACTTTGTCTGTGGTAAGGGGAGAACGTCTCATCCCTCGCAAACACAAGCTGCAAGCTTTCCAGGTCTTAACGCCAGATCTTTTATTGAGGGGTGGGGCCGTTTGGCCTCAAATTTAGATCACTGTATAATTTTAAAGCATGGATGGTAACAGCATGGTATATTTAGTTTTTTTCTCAAATATCATATGTTCAACCATCACAAAAGACAATGTAAACCCTCTAAATGTTATCTTTGTTATTGGTATGATGCATGTGATTATTTGCACATAAAAACTGCAATTAAAATCAATAGTGAATACAAATATTGTCTATTATTTAAAATATAAAAAATACTTGGCATGAGTAGTTTAAATAATGCATTATAAGCTACTTAGAGCCGGTGTTGTGAAGTTAAACCGGTCATAATTCACTCTCTGATGTCTATTTTAAATTGAGATATATATATATATATATATATATATATATATATATATATATATATATATATATATATATATATATATATATATATATATATATATATATATATATATAATTCAAGTTTCTCACTAAAATCTACCAGTTTGTTGGCCATTTCATACCACAAGGCAAAACAATACCTGTTCTTTCTCTACCCGTTATACCTTCCTCCCTTCGATTGAGGCAGTGTGGCCTGATATTCATACCATGGTGCAATTTGAATACTGGCGGTAACAATATACTCTTTATCGATGTACTTCGGACTGTGAGATAATTCAATATTACCATTTAAAAACATAATCATATCATAGTACTGTTTTACATCTATAAAGTGTCTTGACATTGAACTGAAACACATCCCCAGCATGGATAGTGTTTCTGTGCTGTGGCTCCAAAACAGCTTGCGTCACACTTGGACTGTCTGTTGCCATTTCTGCACCTATGTTTTCATCGCAACGCCGGCTGGTGGATCCACTACTTTGGTCCAGACTATAATATCGTAACCACAGGGTGGGTTGCCATTAAGTTGTTGTACAGATACACACAGAGCCCAAAGGGATGAATCCTCAGCACTTTGTTGATCCTCTGACTTTCCCTCAAACGCCATCAGGACGTTGACATTTGTAGTTTGCGGTGAAACGTTTTGACAACCACCGGATGGACTGTAATGACATTTGGCACACACACTTTCACGTCTCCGTGAGGACGACCTATAACAACTTCACCCCTTAACCTTTCATTTATCGTCATCTTCAGATCCTCAGAACACTTTGATTTTTGACCAAATACCTACAGGACAGCAGCTGTGCTTTGTGTTTACTGCTCATTCTCACATGTCGGCATACTAACAAGCCAAGCTAAAAACTGTGAACACGTGAAACAATAAACCGGATAAACATCCTCGTGTCGTCATTGGAAGCATGCTGACATTGACATTTTGTACGGCTTCACAGCGCTTCCAGCGTGGCCGTAGACTCTCAGTCTCGTCGGCGGCCTTTCCATAACACGGCTTACAGTGTCAACTGTGCTGGTTGACCTGCAGAGGCTTTCACTGTTGATTGCTGTCCACTTCCTGTGATCCATTTGAGTACTGCACAAATACTTTTTCCCAAATACATCCAGTCTGATCTTACTCACTGCTATCACTGACATTTTTACCAATACAGACCACTTAACAGGATTACTTCTTTCGGGGGGGGGGGGGGGGGGAAACAACATAGTAATAGGAGCAATCTAATTTGCTGAGTATAGTGCTTCCTAAAGTTTTCACACATTGGCCTTGTGAAACATCGCCGCGAACACTGCTGAAGGCCTCGCTGAGCAGCCGAGCTTTTTAAGTGGCTGAGTGAGATGACAGTGGGATGACACACCGGCAATGAAATGTCAGGATGTGAGTCATACTAATGAAGCATCGGCTGAATAAAGGTAGAATGAACCCCTCTGGAACGCTCTCCCACTAACTGATGTATTAACAGTATGACTAAACGCGCTACAATTACAGCCTTTGACTGCTGGATTTTAAAAGTGCCATTTCATGAAGTGGCAGCCGTGGCAGCTCTGCCATTCACACGAAAGGGAGAAAGGAATAAGGGCCTGTGACGGTGCTTGCCCCGGACAACTATAAAAGGACCATAACTGCGTCCACTAACAGACGCGCGCGCACACACACACACACACACACACACACACACACACACACACACACACACACACACACACACACACACACACACACACACACACACACACACACACACAGTCATTCGCTCGCTATGATTGGCTCAGTCCCTACACCAATTTTCTCCCTCTAATTACAATTAAAAAAAGTCACGCTTGTTTTCATGCAGCATAGCAGAGCTGAGAATGGCTCGCTTGTTTATTGTGGTGGTGTTGACAAAAGGGCCTTCAATAACAGGGGGACCTATGTCCGGCCTGATCTCTGCCAGTGGAGATAGAGGCTCGTCTCTTTCTCCGGGCCAGAATATTAGCGGATTGGCTCCACATGCCATCTAGGAGCTAAAAGGTTCTTGGTTCAAACCCCAGAACATGAAGTGCTCTCTGCTGGCCCGGAACAAGCCTATTCCACGGATGCACACTGCGGACCACCTCGACATGTCATGTCAAACTGACTCGGCACTAAAATTGGTTCTTGACAATATCCACGAAAAGGTACTTTAACGTTAAAACAAAGCAACCTTGTTGACACGATGGCCAACTCATCCCTGCCCCCCACTAGCCTCTTCTATAAAGTGTCCCCAACCGACTCTGGATGTCCTTCAAATCATTCCCACCAATGTATTTACATGTGCACACATCCCTGCTAATAGAAATGCCTTGGCTGTAAACCGTTATGGTTTCCATGTACTTTGCTTGAAGTTTCGTGAAGCAAATAGGTGTGTATTTTACATTTCGCTCTGACTCAGCCGTTTATTTTTAACCTTACATGGAAACGAGACTAAGGCCCTGTTCAGACCTGGCATTAACATGCACTCACACACCATTAAGTGTACATGTAGGCCTATTTTACCAGTGGAATGAGTTACGTGTTGGGAGTAGCTCTCCCTGTAGGCGACAGTGATGTCAACCTGCTGATGGCAGTAGTTGAAAGGCCAAGCATCAACAAAAGTCAGTATTGATTCTCGGGGCAATATAAATGTCTGCACAGGTTTTAAATCCAACATATTGGATATTTTAATCCAATGCATTTTTTTTTTTACATTTAAAAACATTGTGGCCAGTGGCCGCACCAACTCCCTGCTCCTCGGCCCGTGACCCCTCAGCCAATCATTACCTCTTCTGCCTCCAAGGAATCACTTCACCAACGTTCAAAAAAATAATAATTAAAAAAGGAAGCAATTGCAAAATACAGTCAGTGTCACAGACGGCTTTGCACAGACCATGCTGAGAGCGTCAGCGTTGTGGGCTCTGTGGGATGCCTGATGCTGTGTGACTGTCACATGGCTACGGAGGTCGGTACGCTACACTGGTATCGCAGTTTACCGCCGTATGTGCAATCACGTAAACATGCTTCAGTTATACAAGATGTTCTGATTTCAATCCTTGAAGGATGATTGTAAATTACATTAATAACAACAATGCTCATCGTCGTCGTCATCGCACCGTGATGCTGTGAAACTATTTTCCGAGCGTGTTTATCGTACCTTGAAAAGCCCCATGGGCGAAATGTCCAATAAGTGTGGACGTCAAGGGGTGCCGACTTATCTGATGACAATCGCAGCACTCCGAACCTCCGCAGTCAATTTACTGTGAGATATCACAGCTTGGGACCAGCTTCTTCTAATATCACTTGCACTGATAACAAAATAATAATGTGATGCTTTAACTCTCGCTGTTTACTTGCCGACGGTTAAATTCCACGGAGTGAAAAAGCCCAGCATCAAAAACAGCAACAGTGCCAAGGGCACATTAAGTGACATTAAATAGGCCACTGAGGTCTAGGGGATTACGCCCCCTAGGCAATGTGATCTAGGACTTCCTTTAGAGCGCTGTCAATCGTATTACAGGGTCTTTGCTCCATTGGGTCATGTAACAGGCTGCCTTGATCCTCTGGACGTAAACCCCAGGTCATAACATCACTGGGCAAACCTATGATGAAACTCACCGTCCATGGGGAGCTTAAAGAAATAGTCCAGGTTTGTAAAAAGAAAAGAAAAGCATCCTCTATAATCGTCATAAATTATATCTTGGGAATCTATGCAGCGGTCAAAAGCCTCCTGGAGTGCTGGTGCTTTTCATTTGAGGCATGAAATTACTTGAAAATCCGCTAGCAAGTATAATTCCATTAAAAACCTAGAAAACCATTGTGCAAGCTCTCGGTGAGTTTGCCCTCTGATGCGGTTTGTTTGTGTTTTGGCATGCGGCTGCTGTGTGTCTGGTGAAGACAAAAGAGGGATAGGGGCCCCATTAGATCCGTGCTTGCAACAAAATGTCCTCTGTTCTCGAAATGAATGTGTGAATACATTTGTGAGAGAGGAAAACACTTGGGGGAGGCGGGTGGACAACTTGTGTCTATTAATAGTGTCTATAAATAGATCAAAAAAGCCTAACTATCTTTCCCTTCTCTCTGTCCATTCACTAATAACCCTTAACGTACGCGGCATCGCCTACCAAATAGATTCCTTTACTAGTGCTGGCTTTTGTGGAAACGGTGCTAATTTGGCACTACAGAAGAAGAGCAATAGTGTCTGAAATTCCAAATATGAAAATGTAGAAAATTATTGCGGTTTACTTCTCATTTTGACCGTCACACTGCTACACATGGCTCTCAAATGGAGTTTGTGTTCAGCAAACGACGAGGTGAACAACATTAATGACGAAGGAAACTTTTATAACGTTGCAGTATTTCTGCAAAAAAAATGTTTATAACATACCTCGACAGACAGGTGTGGATATCAAGAGCTGACATAAATAAATATGTTTGTATTTACTCAAACCCTACAATTGAGATGAAATGGAGAAAGACAACAAAAAATAATCAAAAGGGGATTTTTTTGACAAACATTTCTCATCGGATACAAACCAAAGAAGCCATGATTACATTTGCACATTAAAAAAATCATTTAATTAGTGTTTTCTTCACTACATCATTTGCTAACTTTGATTCACACTACAAAAAGGTTTTTACTGTTTAAATCAGTCCTAACGTGTTCACACGCCAGTTACTGACTGTTGAACAAAAACAGTACCAAAAGAAAAGAAAAGGCTTTGCGGTGAAATCATTTGAACACAAGAAGAAGAAAAAGAAGACTCGTTGCATGGGATGTGAGAAACACGGGCCATTTGGTTCATGTGATTAGATAACCTCCATTAAAAGAAAGTGTTGCTATAATTGCCCCACACCCCTCTATGAGAGAGCATCCTCAGGCCAAATAAAGATTCCCACGGACGGACCGGCGTTTGCGTGTGCTACATGTTGTGTCAGCATCTCCCGCTGAATTTCCATGCGAGTGAAACGCTTGCCTTGTGGCCCGTCATTGCACGGATGCTCATTAGGGTGTTAGCTCCCAGTGCAATCGTGTGCAAATGACAGTGACAGAGATAGACGCGGCCACAAAGACAAAATCAGAGTCAGGGCGACAAAGGGGAGATGGCTTCAGATGTCAGATAACCACCGCTGAGATTTCAGAGAGATGCATGAGGAGGACAGCAAGGGAAACAAGGGGGGCGTTTTCATACACATTAACGCAATCAAAAAGAATATAAAAATGCACCTTCTTACAAAAACTTTGCCCAGTTCCACACAAGCTCTGTTCTGCAGTACCAAAACCAACGAGCAGAGAGAGAAATGAACAAAGAGCCATCAAGGCGCGAATGTTTTTTGACGACTAACTTTGGCGACGAGCTAACACCAGAGGTCACGGCGAGCGATACATTTATTCGACTAGCGTGTTGCCACCAGCTCATTTATCTAGCCAACGGTAAATCTACAGCATACCCTCGCTGTCCCATTCATCTAATAGGCCACTGCTCCTGAAAGCTGAAGTAATGAGCTTGCTATGTTGTGCTAATGGTGTGGGGGGGGGTAAATTACAAATGTGGGAGGACGACAAACCTCGGTTTCGTGCCATTTGACTGATGACGAGCGCCGCTGAACTCGGTGATCTCGCATAGATTTTCTACAGCGGGGGTTTCTCTGGGCGCGCCCCTGTAGATTCTTCATGCAGAGATGGTGGTACAGTAACACTTCCTTTAGGCACACAGCTACATGGATTATAATGCGCAATGTATATTAATGGGGTCATTCCATATTGGTGAGAGTTTCTAATCTAAAGCGTTCACCTCTGAGGTTGTATAAATAAATATGGTCTTCAGTGAAGACCATATTTATTTATACGGTGAATAGATTTTGAACACACTTGGAAAGCCACCAAAAGAGAGCCAACGTAATCAATAGAAAGTTTAAACTATTTGACACTAATGCTATGCTGAACATCTCGCACTAATAGGTTCGTAAGTGGCACCGTATCTATTGATGATTGGCTTATTATGTGTTGCAACAGCAACGGATCATCAGCAGGTCACATCCGCCGATGTTGAATCTAATAATAATCAGACCGACGAGCCGGAAATGATACGGCTGATGACAGGTGCAGTGGACTGGAGGCGCTTGAACCAACGCTCGATTCACAGGCGGGCGGCGGTGTTATCTAAAATATCAATGTGATACAAGTTCGAAGACTTCAGCGATGGAGAGAGAAGAGAAGCGCTGCTCGTTATCCACCAGCTGTCCGTCATTAGCTGCAGACTACCGTCACTAAATCAGCTCGTTTTTAAAAACACCCTTAGAAACATCCACCACTATGTTTGGTCTTTCTGAACTACCAAAAAGTACCAAAACATGAGTGAGTCTTATTTCTTTCAGCTTGTTTGAGTATCATCATTCTGTCCTGTGGAACAACTTAGGGAATTAAAACTTAATTATCGACAGATGATAAAATGTCAATTTATTTTTGTGGGGGAAAAAAAAAAAAATCTAAAAAAGAAAAAGTGGCCAATCCAAAATGAGAAAACTGGATGGCTTTAATTTTGTTCTAATTTCAAGGAACCACTGTGGCCCCAGAGAGCCGAGAAGCGTTATCTCCTGCTCTGAAATGTACAGCGCTAAGCTCACACTCCATTGGAGCTTTTTATCCTCCGTGCTCCCTCCGCTCCGTCGTCCCCTCTCTCGGAGGCAGGGTCTTCAGAAAAGATACGAGTGTAAATGTCTATCTCCTGGCGTGCCTGAGGAGTTTTTTCCGGTTCTCATTTGACTTTGTTTTTGTAGGTCACTCTGTGAGGCTAAATGTAACCCTGAAACATAAACTTGACATTTTGCAAATCATCAAGTCATCCGTTACTCCACATGGAAAATAGCAAGCATGTTTAGCCAAAACATTGTGATCATGTCCTGGCGGTGTGGCGCAGTGAACTGTAGGTCATAGCTAACATGTAGATGTGTGTCTATCCCATAAACCTGCACCAACAACAACAGGAGAGGAGTAATGTCCGGCCAAAACTTTAATTTCTTTCCCCTGATAGTTTTACAACTTTTGAGGATCGCAGCCGTTTCGTATTGCCATAAAAAAAAGGTAGAAAGTCTGTGAGAAGGGGCTGTAACTGCTATTTATCTAAGGGATGTTTATTAAGCAGGCATGCATTTACAAAAAAAAATTAAAATAAATAAAAAGACCTTCAAATTACACACGTTCACACATGCAAGCTGCCAAGTGCAACCGCAGGAGTCAGCGGAGCAGCTCCAGAGGAGCAGGAGGAGTTCAAAAGCCTCGCTGAGGCGAAGGCTCTGGACATAATACATTCACTTCAACAGCCTCTGATTTCCCCGGCTGAATCGGAGTTATAAAGTTATAAATCCTCTTCCTCCACCTCAAGGCAAACCAGTCATGCGCCACTCGGGGCGTATTAAGACGAGTCTCTTGCTACGGACTGAATTTCGGTAGGTGTCCAGTCGTGATCTTTTGAGTGAACAAGGCAGAGGCCCGTTCTACAGCAGAGTCATTACCGTGGCCGGGTCGGCCCACAGCACCCTACTGCAGCCTGATGGTGCTGTGCACGCCTGACAGCGCGGGACGGGAGGAGGTCCGAGTCTCGAACGAGTCGACGGTCACTCGATGCTGCAGACGGCCACCCTGAAGTCAAGTAAAACTCTACTTGAGCTCAAAGTATTGGAGGTTGACTCCAAGGTCACGTGGTTTTTAGGGGCCCATGTTAGGAGCCGCCATGAGTTCCGAATGTACGACGAGAAGGAAAAGCAAAGAAGTGAGCCGGCCGGCCAAGACCGACCACTACGGCCGGGAAAACGGAAAACGGATAAACCCATTAATGCCACTACGATACGGACATCAGATATTCTCTTTCACACACGCGCCAGGGAACTATTCAATTGCCCTTTGGGGGACAATTGAAGTCACTATATTGACTGGATGTCTCTAGCTGACCTGCTGGATCAATCCTTTGACCAGTCGGTATTTGATCTTTTATCCAATAAATCTGCTGAGAAAAACACTGAATTGCACTGAATTAAAACAATTGTGTTTTTCCCACTTGGCACACATGAGAATAAACTACAAAGCAAACCAATGAACAGCAGCCAGCAGTTTCACTTAATGATGTTTACAACAAGTGACGGTCGGCAATTTTCTCGTTAATGGTAGTCAAACAACAATCAGAGCTATTGGTACCAGTACAATACCAGTACTGTGGTTATTTACTTTTAGGGTTCAGAGGAAGTGAAAGCAGTTAGTGTTAGAAACACTGTTTTTAATCACTCTGTATGATCCCTCTGCTAATTTAATTATTTTGCTTCTACATTTCTTGAAATATTGTATTAAATAAAGAAATAAATAGCACTCTCTCAGCTCAGTCGTGAAAAATATGTAAATACTTTGATATTATGTCTTACAGCGTTCAATGAGCTCATTTACATCCGCTGCAGATAGCCATGAAGAAAGAGAAGTTTGTGACAGCTAATTACATCAACAACAAAAAAAACATTTCCTTGTGCGAACATTAATTTAATAACGAGGATGCTCATTGGCCGATCCACTGGACGTGCTTCCTACCGCATCCGATCCATTCCTGGGAGACCGCTCTCACAAGTTCGTCTCTTGTTGTCAGAGACTTGAGAATGCAGCTGTGTTTCCACCGACCTGCAGAGAACCGAGCTCGGGGAGTCTGGATCAGGTCGCATAATGTAGTTTCAAGGGATGATCGATGGGTTTTTATTTCCTACGCCAATATTAATGCGATTTGAACCAATATCAGAGCCAAGATATGAAAAAAAAAAAGAAAGATGTCTGGACTCTGCGTGCTGCTGTGCATTTAGAGATGTCGCTAGCTGAGCGGCATGTCTGACCACTGAGCCCCGTTAATCCACATGAATTCTTAATCACAAAAAAAATAAAAAATAAAAAAAAAATAATCAAAATGCTGCTCTGCGCTCCATAAGAGTAGTTGCTGTTATGGCTATTGGATTGTGATATTGAAGATAAGGTGATGATGTTAAAAAAGGACCCCGATGTTGTGATATAGCCGCACCAGGCATAGACACCCAGACTTTTAAAATTCATGTTTGAATATTATAAATAACCACAATAAGATTATATGAAAATAGAAATGATCCCCCAACCCGATGGGAAAGGTTGAAAGGTCGTGCAACCGTTTTTTTTAGAATATTAAAGCTGAAAGAGAACTTTCCCCTGTTTTTAAAACAACTTTCCTGAAGAGCACGACCCGAACCTTTATGTCTCCACATGAGCGCCGTCAGTACAGATCCGAGGGGGACGCCAATAGTAGTGAACACAACGTGCACTTCCAGCACACGGCGGAGTTCGTAGGCCTCCGTTTCGGGGCTTATCCTCGGATTAGTGCCTGGAAAAGTTCATTCTGCCCTGGGAGACCCAGGGTGCACTGAGCCCTTCCTAACAGGGATTGTGTAACTGCTGGGAACTTTTGATTTTGTTTTGTTCATAGAAGCAGGAGGATTACGTCCTCGGAGACCCACCTGACCCGCCTCCCTCTTCTTGGCTGTCCCCCGTTGAACCCGCACGGCGGGCGGCACCTCCCAGCCAGATGGGAAACAAAGCGGTGCGGGATCTACGTCTCACCGTGCCGGAGCGGGTTTTGGCGCTCGGAGGCGCTCGGAGGGAACGTGACCTCTTGCATTTCAACCCGTACTGTAGCAGCAGATGTGGATCCTTATGGGTTAATCGTCAAGGTCTTGCATGTTCTTAATCTCTTTATCTATCACGGATTGGACATCTGGGCTTTAGCCCGTCAGAAGTCGATAGCTGTGTCTGTGTCTGCTGTCAGCTCAAACACAAATGCTTGTACTGTATGTCTCAGGCCTCAGTTCTAATCACACTTTTGCGTCTGCTGTAAAACTCCACTCAGTTGTAATTCCATGTCTTTCCTGTGAAGCAGCTTTAAAGGAACTCACTTCACAAACAATCCTGCTAAAAAGCCAGCTAGAGAAACTTTACACAAAAGGTAAGTTAATATTTCCTTAATTTAAGAAATGTGAGCATTCAATGCCCAATTTAGCAACCAAATCAGCCATGACATTGTTGAATAATCATTAGTGAATGAACAAAAAGGAAGATCTTTGTTTATTTGAAAGAACAGCGCACAGCAGTTTGGGCACAAAACCATAATTTAATTCCGAGCCTCTCTTCCGGCAGAAGCAGAGCTTTGAGCGCTTAATAAATTCTTCCGAAGGCTAAATTGCACACTTGTTTCATCTGGCAATGAGATTACTCAAATGGAATATTCTGGAAAACTGTGGAGAAAGACAATAATGAGGCAGTAATCTTATTTCTCCACAGCAGCTTCCATTGTTCTGTTGGGAGGAATGGGGGGGCTCTGTTTAGTCTGGTTCAACTCTCAGTCCCATCCGTCTTTCCATTGAGGAAAAAAAAAAGAAGAATTTCGCAGCACAAGGATAAATGAGAACAATAACAGTTCTGCAGCACTCAAATGCATCAAACGCAGATAGGAGGGGAGCGCCATTGTGTCCCGCTGGCTCTTTTGGACAATCACTAGACAGCAGTGGTGGCTATGAAAGCGGCTGCGGGAAATTCAGAGCCGAGCAGCACCACTCTCCCTAAAAGAAACTTCTTAAAAAGAACTTCCTCCCAATAAGCCCTACTTAACTTTGCCTCCTGCTTTGAATGACTCCAGTCGTCTTTAAAGCAACTTTCTTCACGTTCGGACTAAAACATATCAATTACCACCCCATCCGAGCCTTTCCCCTGCGACGATGGCCCCTGCAAATGAGAATCGTCAGCGTTGGGCCAGCAGGGGTTAATCTCCCTTTTTGAAGATTACGCTTCACTTTCCAGTGGCCCGGCCCAGACACTAGCCACTCTCTTCTAATCCACTACTGCAGGCTTTTGATAGCTCCCACTGCGAGTCCTTATTACAGTGACTGATTAAAACTGAGAGACAGAGGGAGAAGGAAGGGGGACAGATAGGAAATTAGAGTGACAGCGGAGAAGGAAGGGCAAGTGAGAGAATTAAAAACTGCTCCCATGTCGCAGCCGACTTTGATTACCTCCAAATGTAATGCTTGAGGTTGAATATGGTTACTCAATATGCACTTTTATGCTGCTCGAGCTCGGGTCCAACTAATATGTTTGAAATCTGGTCTAAAAAAGGGAAAACCAGACCCAAGACAGGAAAAAGTGTCACCGGAAAAGCTTAAAAATCACATCTCTGGTTCTTCAAAAACACCTAATAGCTAGATCAGGGGTGTCAAACATACGGCCCGCGGGCCGGATTCGGACTGACATTACTAAAGATATTGCTCAATACGAGGGAATCTGCAGAGGAGAGCCCAGGCAGGTAAACAGTGGGCTGATGTCTGGATTTTTGGTCTTTATGTTTCAAGTTTATTGTAGAAAGACCTTGAAATAGGTTTAATCATCCAAAAACCTTCACCAATGATTTAAACATAGAGAAATATTGTTGTTATGTATCCGATGATTTTACTTCTTCAAAAAGATCAAAATGGGCAGCATGTGGCCCCTTCACTAAAATGAGTTTGACAGCCCTGAGCTAGATGCTACAGCAAGACATGTCTGCACAATTTTGACTGTTACAGCTGAAAAAATTGTTGTTTAATCTTACTTAATGACGTCGCAGCGATCACAATGGAGTAGGGGGAGAGAGTCTTATCTGGCATTAGCTGTTTACACTCCATCATCTTTTGTAAGGCGCCCATTGTGCTGTCAGCCCTCTCAACCACTCCTCCCCTCCCCTCCTCTGCGATACTGAATAATCTCTGGGATAAACATCTACACATGGCTGTGCTCGTCCGCCCCCCCTCCCTAAAATAAAAACTTGACATGAATAATTCACAACCATCTGCCGTGGCTCAGTGGTGTGAATAAGACTCTGAAAAGTGAGGAGGTGCGACTCTTGTGTTTATTTTAAAAACCCAACTCCTCGCAGCGGCCCCCACCCCGTACCTCAGCACTGCACCGCAGCAGAGAGAGAGAGAGAGAGAGAGAGAGAGAGAGAGAGAGAGAGAGAGAGAGAGAGAGAGAGAGAGAGAGAGGACGGCCGCTCTGCCTCCTCTCCCCACACTGCAGACCTGCTGATCCAAAAAAAAAAAAAAAAAACCTGGGAGTTAAGGTAATGCGTTTCCTTTCGCCCACACTCTTACTGCTCATTTAGTTCTGTTGCGTGCACGACGGCGAAAGGAGTAAAAAAAAAGGTGTGGATTCTTGGTCTCATTCTGTAAAGGGAAAAAAAGAACATGGCAGATTCCCCACAGGCTTCCTAAGCAGCACTAGCAGCCAGCATCGTCGTGAAGAGCTTGGAATCCCTCCAGGAAGTTAAAATGCCAAGTAAGACTGGTAAACAATACTCAACACTACTAAACCCAGCATGAGTCTTCTTTTTGGTCAGACTGTACAGGCCTCAGAGGGGGTTTTAACAAGCTACACGGGGCCTCCTGCAGCAGACGGGCCCCGGTCTCTTGTTTGTGTTCCAGGCAGGGGAGACGCGCTGCGTGACGAAGTATTGACGCAAGATCCCCCCCCAACCCCTCCACCCAGGACCTGCCACCGATTACTGCCGCTGGAGAGCAGAGGGGAGGGTCTCGTTGGGATGAGAGAGCTTGTCTGTGTGTGTGTGTGTTCTAGCTCCGGCTCCAAGGCCATAAACCTAGCTTCAAAATGCCAAGTAGCATGTCAACATGCCAGCCTTTTGCCACCCAAGCTTAAGTCGGACAAAAGGGCCTTCAGTGCTCTAAAAATGGCGGTTTTCAGAACGGGAAATGATGATCTGTCATACATGGAAAAGGGCTTAGCAACACTACGCACAGACAGGAGGGCGACAAGGGGAAAATGAACTGCTAACAGTTGGTGAGATCGAGGAGTGAGACGTCCATTCTCAATACCGGGAGCTCCTCGGGGTGGGGCAGGTACAACATTTCAGCAGGACTTCACCTCGGCTGTTTTTGTTTATTGTTCATTTGTTAATTGTTTTTTTTAAAACATGGGATTATGTTTGTCCATCAATTGACATATTGTGAATGCATAACAAAAAAGAAGGGTCCCTTCCTTATTGAAATAGTCCAGATGAGATGAAGAATTGTGATTACACTGTGGACTTAGGTAAGGACCTTTTCTTTTTTTCATAATTGTTTCAAAAGTGGATTATTAGCCGCAGAAGCACAAGCAGGTCAGACGATGAAACAACAAGGAAATGAACACGCATTTAACAAAACTGACCACAGTTGTAAGTTATTTTAGAAACTTTCAAAAGACTTGAAGGAAAATAACTTGTGAGGCCTGAGAATTGACAGAGCGGGGAAATGATCCGAGTAGGAGGAAAATAATAAAAAATTATAATAATAATGTCCAACTTCAAGGTTCCTCTTACATAACACGATGTATTTAAGAAAAAGAAAATCCCACATATCTTTTTGCCCTGTGCCAGAGTTCACAGCTTTCCGGATGGCCTGAAACATCCATTCTGACGCACACCGCTCTGGCTGGGACAACAACGCGACTCGCAGTAAAAAGAGAAACGAAGCCGATGCCAACAGCCCACATTGTGCCACACAGGAGCACCAGCACAATCACTCAATGGCTGTGACATCATGAAGTTGAATACGACATAGACAGCCAAAGCATGATGGGTAAAGGAAGGACACACAATCGGCCTTTTGTCCACTTTTGTCCGCAGTTGAGAAAGAGGAAGAGACAGATCTACACCATGGCTGTGATTTAAGAAAAAAATGAAGGGGGCGGGGGGTTAGTAGACCTCATTGGTCAAGCAGACCAGGGAATCCATTTTTTGGGCACGCAAAGAGAGACGTCCAGTGAAATATAAACCTTGACCAGTAAAACATACCGAAGGACGCCGCAGAGGAGCTGCGCTAACGTTGGGCGAGCAGAGGCCTGGAGAAAAAATCTCCATGCCGGTCAACTAGTGAGACACAACAATGTTGTTGGACTCATTGTCATGTCAGAAAATGCTTGCAAACCAAAAAGCAACAATGTAAACTGTAAATAAAAAGTGGACGCCATCTTGTTTTACCTAACTGGTCGACTGCTGCTGTCATATAAACTGACAGACAAAATGGGTTGCAACACAAATGAACAGCGCTTGGAAAAAAAAATATATATATATATAGAATTTCAAGGTAAAATATTATTTAATTAAAAATGACATTTAACTGAGTTACAGCTTTACTCCTATTTTACTATTTTTCTGCATCCATTCGTTTTCTTGGGTGAGCATGAGGGCAAATCAATTAGGCCGACCACAAAAATAAGTTCCCGGACAAACATGCGCCCTCTACGAGACACCGCTGTGTAAATGCGATATAAAACAATGCAACATGCTGTGCGTGAGCGAGGGAGTCCACTATACAAATCACTCAAAAAGGAACTGAAGGGCCCTTGTAGAAAACGCTAAATCAAAAACCGTGTGTCTTGATTTGTTCGCCAAGGTGTAATCAAATCATCAACAACTTCATCAAAATGGAGAAGGGCTACAATTAAGTAGTTAATGATAATTAAAAAGCCACAAAAGCGTCAAAGCCACCAAAGAGAAGGACAAGAGCGCCTATTGTACAATCCTTCAACAATCTTTTTCCACATCTTACCTGAGCGACTGTGAGAGCTCATCGTTGCCAGGCAGACTTGACAGGGAGGAGGAGTGGGTGAGCGGTGTCAGTGCACCTCCGTGGAGGCCGTGCTGACCACCATGTGTTTTCCCGGCCAAGTTGGTGGTGCCAGCCAGGTGGAGGCGCCTGGCCGAGCAGGGACAGAGAGCGGTTGTTTCTCAAGGCTTCATCACGCCGGAGCCACAGGTGGAGACCTCAGCGGTGTGTCGTGGCAGGATTCCTTCCAGTTGGGCTCTGAGAGGTGGATGCAGAAAAAAAAAGAAAAGTGCTTTAATATGCATGGGGATTTCCAGATAGAAGGTCGCACACCAATTTAAAACAAACATATTCTAAATCAGGGCTTGTGTCCTGTCGACTTTTTCTATTCCTTCACGCAGTTATTGAGCCAAAAGTTCCTGTGTGTTTACCGGAGGTCACGTGTGGTACTCTTACAGGCCAGAGGAGAACAAAGACCTGCAGGTCACTAACCTTCAGAAGAAACGGATGGCCCCTTGTGTTTCGTGATCAGTTTGCCTCCATCAGTGGCCCTCAACGCACGCGCATAATATAGCCCCTAACTAGGCTTTTATTCCCCCAATGACGTTCAGGAAGTTGTGCCATATATGTCACTTGCTGTGGGAAGTGTGAAGTGTTTTATATGCATGGTCAGCGGTGAGCTGCAGTGTGGCTGCCAAAGTGAGACTACCAGCCGCAGAGAAGTCACAGCCAACGACAACAACTGAACAAATTGAATTGCAGTGAAATTGTTGCTATAAAAAAAGAGAAATGGAATTAAAACTCCTCGTCGTGAAAGAAAACGTTTGCCGATTGTTTGACGCTGGAGACCAAGTGGAAGTATCTGTTGAAAACCCATTACAAATATTCTAACTTTGGTGTTAATGTTAAACAAAATAACTTGAGGTTATTGTGGAGAAAACAAAAGAAGGAGTGACGTAAAACGGCTGTCAGCTTCCGCCAAGTGAGATTTTTTTTTTTTTGTAAATAAATATGGTTTCACTTGGACCATCTGGATCTACTGAAATAATAGCATGTTGACATAATCGTAACAGCAAGTTGCTGTCAGTGCTGTCACCACACCCGGCGGGGCGAAGCTTTCGAATGTGTTCCAACGGCGAAATGAAAACGCTTCAGACGCACACTAATGTTCTTGGGAAACGGCCTCATTCTGGCACAGCCATCAACATAATTAATAAAACGTGACGTGGCTATATCTTCAGCTTGCGTGGTCAGCTGTGGGAGCCGGTGTCCTGATAAAAAGGCTCTTCCCTCTGAATTAAATGCAAACATGAGGACCGAGACTTACCTCAGGAGTCAATAGCGAAAGAGAACGAAAATGTATCTCATACTGTCTGGTGTGTGTGTGTGTGTGTGTGTGTGTGTGTGTGTGTGTGTGTGTGTGTGTGTGTGTGTGTGTGTGTGTGTGTGTGTGTGTGTGTGTGTGTGTGTGTGTGTGTGTGTTTGGGTAACACGAGAAGTTAACGCTCACCTCCGTCACATCTGACAGGTGTCAACAGAGCAGAACACAAACAAGTGGTGATGGGAGCGTCAATCGGTCAATACTAATACAGAGGCCACGATAAAGTGTGTACGTGCTCCGTCCCTGTCTCTCTCTCTCAAATGCAGAGAGACACAGACACACACACACACACACACACACACACACACACACACACAGAGTTGCTGTAACTCAAAAGCTGTTGAACTGAATTACTGTCAAACAAATTAGTTGGGTGGAAAGAAGGTGCAAGCGTTTGCGCGGACCAAATAAAATCTCATGGAAACGACGTTACTGCCAGGAGTCTCCAGGGTCTTACTTCACTCGTCAGGAATTATCGTGGAAGAAAAACAGTCCTTTAAATAGAACGACAACATTAAACGGAGGCCCAGCTCGCTCATTAGCTTTGACGGGCCTCTATTACCAGCCTTTCCCCAAGCACTGGGTTGGGGACCCGTAGGTGGGTCGCACAAGATTTTATTAGGGTCGCCAAATTCATTTGCTGAATTTCTAGTACTATAGCCTTTTATTCATCAAGCGGGTGTAGACTGTGTTTGTTTAACAGAATAGAGTAAATTAAAACAATAAGATGGCCTGTTATATCTGGCCTCATTTAAAATGTATTGAACATGCGTATGTTTTCAATAATATGCATAAAACGAAGGCTTGTTTACCTGTTCAAGATTATATCAATTTGTTTATTCATGTTCTTAGATAAGGCCTATTGTGAATGGTTTGTCATTTTTAAAAAGTGAGTCTCCAGAAAGTAAGTTTGGGACACACTGCACCTTTAAAAATGTGAATAAATAAAAAGCACCTCATCCTTCAGGCCAGGGCCAAAATGGCCAGAGGGAAGGTTGAGATATTTGTGTATTTGGACAATACTTGGTCAAAAGAGGATAGATTTGCTCAGGTACGAGGTGTCAACTGGAGGGCAGACGCCTTTTTCTTCTTTCTTTTTGTCAAAGATCCGTCTGCCACAGAAGAATTCAGACGTTTACAGCTTGTCATGCTATGTCAGCAAAGACCTCAGAGAATGTGAGAGAACTAAATACCTGTTTACCACACACAAACAAATAATGCAACATCTTTTAAATAGTGCCAGCAAACCTGCGCCTTTTCTGACGACATCAAACTGCAGCTTGTGGGACTGGTCAGCTGTGCGTTTTTCTTTTAAATGTTCCTTCCATATGATTTCACTTTTTCTGTAATTTCCACTGTTCTTCGGGGATCCTATTAAAAATAAAACCCGGTGTATAACGCTGCAGGTACTTTTACTGCACTGTAGAACCATAAAATACACCACCTGCATCTCTTGGCGGGTCCCATTTTTTTTTCCACCGACTGATGCTTAGAAGATGGGATGAGCTTTCTTGCAGCAAAGTTTGGACCTGGAAACGTTCCACGGCACTTGACAGGAAAACAGCTCCCAGGACCCACGTAATGGACTTCATTTCCCAAGCACTCTGATCGCTGCCGGGAGTAATCACGACGGCATAAAAATAACATGTGGTCGGGTAGTGAGCAGTAAACAACAATTAAGAGACCCCTTACGTAGCTCATGAAATGAATCATTGAAAATGCACTTGAGCCATGAAGACAGCTACAGCCTCTCAGCCCTAATTGACTATGAATAATTCAGCTGGCGAGTGAGATTAGCAGCGCCGCCAGTATGCTATTGATTGACATGTTCCTGATTTTTCTTTGTTGTCGGCAAAAATAGTTAAAGTGTAGTCTATATATATACATATATATATAAAAATTGAAAAACATTGCACATCACTGCAGACAGGCCATTTTGACGTCTCCAAACAATCAGCGGCTCAGTCGAGGGCATGTCAAACAGAAGCCTTCGAGGTTCGAGGTGACATGGGAGCGTGGCGGAAGAAGAGAGTCACGTTTGAAGAGACAACGCGACACCCCATCAGGCGTGACAGAACGAGAAGTAACGCGACACGGTCTGCCGCTTGTTCTCGTTGGAGAGTGAACTAGGCCAGCGGCGACCGCAGGACATCACATCAATCAGCTGTTGGCTTAACGGGGACAAGACGGGGCGCGCCGGCATCCAGTGGCACGAGGGGATTGTGTTCCTTGAAAAGCAGGATAGAGTATGGGAGTCCGTTTCTGCAAACAAGACGAACTGTATCGAGCGACTGTTACGTGGGCACAATACCGAGTGTGAAAAGCGAGAAAGTCCACTGAGGGCTGATGGGACTTATTGAGGATGAGTCGAAGCCAGAAGACTTTCACGCAGGAGGCTGCTGTTCGAGTCCCTTCTGAAGCCAAACGTTAAACAGTGATTAAACCCTTGTTACATTAACCTTGTTATATAATATGACATAGGGAAGTCGACAAAGAGCTGTTATCTAGTTACACGAGTTATGTCGTTACATGACTATTATTACCTTAACAGAGTAGTTTTGTTGACTAAACCTCGCCAATCATTTCAGATTGTTAACCACGTGTCGTTGTATGCTTCTGCATGCCAGTATGAAACATGTTTACAAAAACTTGAGCCAATATAGCAAAACAAATAAAAACATAGTTAAAGCAACCCATAATAAAAATAATAGCTGACAATGAATCAACACAAGGTAAAAAAATCCTTCCTGAATAAAAAGGTATCACTTTGGTTTGCAGAAACGTACTACAGTATGTCATGCAAATGACTTGTCACTTGAGTTGTGCAGAAATGATTGTAAGGTCAAAAACATCACAAATTAAATGATCCGAATAAAGTCCCTTTAAAACACATTTGTAACAAAGGGATCTGCCCAATGCTTCTTTTACATTATAAAGCTTTGGGGCAAACCATCAGGCAACATTCAAAGCTGAATAGGGTGGTTGTCTGTTTCATGTCTGTTTTGTTTTTTTTATATTTTGCTATATTTTGCAACACTGAAATTCAGTTAAATGTCAGTGAAGCTTTGCAAAAATACACAGTGGATTACGTGTATTGTACACCGGCAATATGCCTGAAACTTTCTCTGCATCATCTGTAGACGTTACTGGCAGAAGACGAGCTGAAATGTATGAAGAGTTCATTTGCAAAAAAAAAAGGCAAGAGTGCTCCTTGAAATGTTATTATGAAAACAAAATTGATATCTTATCAAAACAACATGTGCTGCTTCTTCCTCGTGTGCATCGTAGCTGATGCTAACCCCCGGCTCGTAAACCTCCCCTCACATCAATAACATGATGCAGCCTTTATTGAAAAGCTAGTGTCTGCAGCCTTTGCTGATCTCACCTACGGACGAGAAACAACTAACTAGAGGGCAGAGAGGACGTCAAGAGACAACGTGGAGTCACGTGAACTTCCCTGAGGTTGGCCGTCTCGAACCCAGACGGCCTGAAACTCTATAGGCATGTTTAAAGTTTTAGGTTTGGGGGAAAAATGCTGGAGTGTGCCATGTTTTCCCTGTGTGTGTGTGTACACGAGAGAGAGAGAGAGAGAGAGAGAGAGAGAGAGAGAGATCCAGTGAAACCTGGAGAGACATGTTGGGTTTTTAAATTGTCGGCATTAAATATAAATACAACATCACGATGAAGCACGTGGACCAGACCCGTCTGAGGTTACATACATGTGAGCCGGGAAATCTTAAACTTTCAAATGCTTAATTTACAACTGTAGTCATGGCGAACAGACAAACGTGAAAACTGGTTTTACAGGGCACGGCATTTTTCTACATTTTACATACTGTCAACTACCCTACGGCAATAACAAGGACACAGTGGTAACACACACACACACACACACACGTCTGTTGTTAATGGAAAACCAAACACCCATGCATTGTTACCCTGGCAACAAAAGGCCAACTATTCTGAGTCCAATAAAAAAGCAGGAAGTAGCATCTTTCCTTGCAGCTTGCCAAGTACTGTGAATGGCAAAAGCCCACTCAACTTCCCTTTCTTTATTACTAGTATTCTTTCAATGTCACTCTCCCTCTTTAACTCATGTACTTAACTTTCTCTCAGCATCTCCGTTATTAATTATCCACCTCAACCTTTAGTGATAGGTGATAGTGATAACCTTTAGTTTTCTCTAAATGACAGCAGGCAGTTGCTGCACTCTTTTTTTTTAATATATGTAACATAGTTTTGTATGGCCACAGTGTGAGCCAATGTGTGAAGCTGCTTTCACATGATCAGACAACCGAGTAAATCTTTCTTATATTCATTTACTTGGGGAGCACTGAAGCCACTGTACCGCTTCACACTAAACTGCTCAAGAATAAACACTGAGCCAAAGTTCAAACTCTTTGAACTTTGACTCGGGACGTTTAGCTCCTCTCATTTGGACTCACCGGCTGACCAGGTGTTGAAAACGTGCTCGACTTTTGTCGTGTTTAAGCTCCTTTAGCACGCCTTACGTACACGGGCCAAAAGAAACCGTTAAAAATCTGTTTTCAATCTGTGAAAGACAAAAATAAAGATAATAAAGGTCAACCTATGGCTAATTTTATATTCAGTATTGTGTTGCAACATGGCAGCGGATGATTGAGGCCCCTGACTGGGTAGAATGATTATGCAAGGAGGGGGCCGGGTGGTGGGACAGTTTGCACAGTCCTGCTGGTCGAGTGTGCCTGTGCACCACAGGATCCCGTCACCAAGCTCGTATCCAACACCACAATGCCATTAATAGACTCAATTAGTAACCATTAGCGTGACATCCACAACATGTCCACAAACAAGGATGCCTTTCCCAACTGCCAACCCTTCCAACACTTGTGAACTGAGCTAGGATGGGTTCAAAGTCAGGACAAAGTCCCGGCAGAGCACAAAGGGGCTAAAACGGGTTTATTATTGGAATTGTGAGGCACAACAGGGTATAAGGGACTGAATCTGGGAGAATGTTTTGCAGCCATGAACTCATTGGGTAACCACAAGGATTTATCAACCCTCAAATCACATCAGTTGAGGCTGAGAGCTTCTGTATAGCTGCCTATTAAACGCTCAGTGTCCCTTTTACTGCTTTGAATCTTCCTCTGGTCTACTTTTACTGCTTCTCTGGCCGATATCCAACTTCCTTTCTTTTATTAAGTTGCGCAACAGTAAGCCAAGCCTAATGAGAAAAGATGAAGTAACTGTGTAATGATTGATTTCATTGACCTTGGTGTTTTTCTGTTTACTCAAAAAAAAAGAAGAAGAAAACAAATTCAAACTGGAAACGGTTGGTGTAAATGAATGGCAGTGAAAAAAAAAGCATTTGCTTAAAGACTGTGATGAACAACGGATTCTCTCGAGTTTTATTAGTGGCATCTCAAACAATGCATGTAATGGAGAGACAGTCTAACAAATGCACAACGACTGAGGACAAAGACACAATAATATGCTGAATGGCAGTTGGGCTGACAGGGAGGACCCTGCCAAGCAGTGGGTCCGGCATTACAGGGTCCGGTCACCTTATTTGTCCCCTAGAACAACAGTGGCATTAATAGATCCCATTAGTATCCATCAGCGTGACAACATCCACAAAATGTCCACAAACAAAAAAGCTTCTCCAGTGCCAGCTAAATGATGGGAGGAAGTTGGAAAGCCAGGTCTGGGTCCTGACAAAGCACAATGGTACTGAGCTAAATGAGCTTATTAATGAGAGAACCAGAAGGAACCGTAGGGGCGAGTGAATAACAAGAATGAAGTGCCCCAAAACTTTAGGAGGGGAATGATGTGAAAGTTGGCCCATCAGTGATGGGCTGGATTTGATTTAGAATGCATACAATTGATAACAAAATCTAGACCTTATTAATCAAGTTTTTTTTTAACCAAAGGAATATCATATATCGCATAAGTGAAGATGTAGCAAAAAAAAAAAAAAAATCACAATATCAAAAACAATATGCAAGTGGTTTTACTAAAGATTTCCAAATGCTAAAAGGTTTTCTACAGCGGCGGCCGAGCAGCTAACGGTGCAAACAGCATGAGCGGTGCAAACGAGGACGACGGTGCCGACAGAGCCAGTAGTGTTAGCCGGACGGAGGGTGGGCGCTACGCTTCCACGATGGCACCGTGGGTCAGGCCGGCAATTAGCGAGCCAGAGGGGCACAACAGAGAGACTTACGTGCACTTAAAAAGGCACGCATCCACTGTTGGCATGGCTACGTGAACAAAGATCACCTGGGGCCTTTGTTTTAAACAAATTCTCGGGCTGTTTTCTTGTGCCAGCACAATACTCTTTGAAATATCATTTTAAAAGTCTGCCTTGATGCTCTTAGCAGAGGCATTTCATGTGCCTCTAATTGCAATGTATTTTTGTCATGTGCATGGTGGACATATTAAGGCCGACACATGAACCATGGTTGGACATGCCACCTATGCTGTGCTTTTCAGTCTCATTACTTTGAGTAGACTCGTCATTTCTGGCTAGCGCCAGCGTCAAAGTCCGACCGAGCCTAAGCCATCCAAAGTTATGGTTTGACATTAAAAGGCTGTGGATTTTTGCTTTGAAAACACTGTTAACTGCAAAATGAATCTCCGGCTAAATGAGCCTGTGTCACGAGGAGAGATGGAGGCTGGAGAAGCAAAAGTAAAACAAGGTGTGACAAGAGGAGAATTTTAATTGAGAGACATAATGAAGTGAAGAGGTGACGGCACTGATTTAACGGAGTGTGACATACACTTTAACGCTGTGAAGCATTGAAGGGAAACGTTCTATCCCAGTTAGCCTCCTGAGACTGAAACGAATCTGGTTATTACATTTACTCCGACAAACTTTCTACATGGCCGCGTGAAACTGGCTTTAGACACTGCAGTCATCCATTGACTGCATGCCTTTATGTTTGTGCATCAAAATCTCACAATGTATAATTAGGAGACACGTTAGCTCCACAAATGAGCACACACAGACACACAAAGAAACTTCAAATGTGAGGCAGTGACTTACATTTACTGCAGGTGTTTCATTCACAAAGAGGGTTTCTTAGAAAAAGACACCCACTCACTGAAAATGCATTAACGGTGATTAGAAATTCTCTCAGTGTACCTTTGATCCCCGAATCCATCTTGTTGTTTAACAGCGTCATTTTAGCACAAATAAGGTGTGTGCAGTTTGAGTGAGTGACATTTTCCCCAACTGTTTAAAATGTGAAATTTAAACGCCAGGTGTTTACTGTCAGCTCCTCGCAAGTGGAAGAGCTTATTTTCTAGACTTGATTTTGCACAAATATTCAACAATTACGCGAAAACAAAATCGTTGAAAAGAGGTAGAAGGATTTATCTTTCCAACATCAGTAGCCTATAAATGACCAGATGCAGTAAGACATATTGCACATTCTACAAATAGCATGATCACCAGCCGGACAACAGAAAGGCGATTTACAACATATTAATAACAAAACAACTCCTGGAATGAATAAACCACACAGTGCTGTGAACACTTCCTGTTTGTGTAGGAGGACTCGGACTGCCACTGAGCTGCCAGCGGTTTGTTCCGCTATTAGATTAACAGGTGAACAATGTTAGATAATATTATGGAGGATTGCTGTGATTATTTACCGCAAAATAAAGGAACATTCAAGTTACATACAAATCTGAAATTGTCTGTTTCATACTGAACCTCTTACTGCTCTTGAAGTATAATTCGCATCACTGTAGAATTTAAATTGTATAATACTTTCACCCCTTAGTACTTGGGATGTGACATTTTTAATATTGCACTGAATCACTCAATAACTTGGGATATCATCAGTTAAAAAAAAAGGCTAAATCATAAACGTCTTCAATTTATAGACTTCCATTTGCTCAAAGAGACCATTAGCTGACATGAAAAAGGGATAACAGACACAACGTCGACAAAGATCCTGATTTACTTCTGCTCCAATCAGCAGCTCTCATCTTTTAAGAGGAGCACGCCGAGCCAAAGGTTTTTTAGAAAGGCTGCAGTGACCTTGTTCCTGTGGGGTTTGGAGTTTACGAGCGTGCAGCAGCAGTCCTCCGCAGCTTGTAACGCAGAGGGAATGCTTTCCACTATAGGGAAGGCTTCAAGGAGTCTCAGCAGCTCAGAGGCACAGCCACCGCTGTCAGGACGTCGAAGTCAGTTTCCGATTTGTGAATGTTATGGGGAAAGTTAAGCTTAAAATACATTTACACTCTTCACGCCTGGGCTTTGTAAACAAGTAGACTTCAGTAACTGTTTCACATTTGTGAAACCTTTATTCCATTGGGGAAAACAGAAGGGAAAAAAGGCAATTCCACTGTTTATTTTCTAGAGTAAACGTGTATTTACGTAGACTTGTCAAATCTAGGATAAAATAAAGATTTCTTCTCACACCATGTTTTTAACAGTTACTGTAATCTGCTTGTTACTAGTCCAGGTTTGGCAAGTGTACTTTTGTTTTTCATCCATTGTTTCCTGGATGGACAGACTGCAGTGAAATAACTTTTTTATTTGAGCTTTTAAGAATAATATATTTTTTTAAGTGCTTGAAAGTAGGATTTAAACAGCTGTAAGGCTTCGGGTGCCTTGGAACCGTTCACGACAATAATCAATATAAAAAAAAACATTATAAAAACATTTAAAAAGTCGCTCAATATGAACTTTCCCTAAACTGCCGACACATCGGACACCTCGAGCTGGAAACCAACTTCAGCGTCGTCTGCTTCGTGCTGCTGCTCTCTTGTGTTTACACTTCATGAAGACACAAGTTTACACCCGAAGCTGTGGCAGTTCAACCTCAAGAGAAACCTCCACCTCACACGCACACACAGATATTTATAGAAATGTATGCAGAGGATAGTTTTGAGCAGCGAGAGATGAGACACAACTACGTTTTACTGCACGGGGACAGTTCCTGTTAACGCGTGACGTAGGTTAGTGCTGATAAACAAACAATTGCTACAAGGTGACAAAAGTCTCCGCTACATCTGTGAACTCTTCACATTCCTCGCGCTTGGTGAGGAGGGGACGCAGAGATGAACAACACAAAACTTACACGCAAGGAACAGAAGTTGGAAAGCGTGTCAGTGTTAGTCGTCCGCTGCCCATAAAAAGTCACTTCTCCGACATGACAGTCTGTTTTTATTGTATTTTTAGACGAGTTTGAAGCAGTGCGGCTTGCTTGAAAGTGGCATGAGAAGTATCACTTGAATCGTGACGGCGGCGGAGTAACAACGTTGCACAACACGTTTAGTTAGTCGACAGTTTTTTAAGTCCGCTCCGAATTGGTCACTGTGTTGCGCAACACTTTCACTTTCCTTGTGTTGACTAGGAGAGACGATACAAACAGACACACAACACATGAGTCAAGTGTAGCGGAATAACAGCAAACTCCGCTTGACTCCGAGGAGGAAAAGTAGACCCACTAATGTCAGCCTACAGCATAAATACGTACTTTTTTTGGAGTCACGGTTCTCTCTAAACGTTCAAACCAAAGAGAGGACTGAGGACTCGTGTTCAAAATAATTAAATATTAATTTAAAAAAGGACAAGAAACACTACCTGAATTGAGAGCGCAAATGGCTGGTATCCAGGAGCATCCACGGTGCAGGGTTTTAGGACCCGTCGGTACTGTAAAAAATCACTCGGCCAACAGCTCCGCCATGCTGAATGAATCACGTGTCGGACAACCTCCTGCGCTTCCGTAGGAGGCGGGGTCCGCAGGGCAGGATGACCGACAGATAGCAGAGGAGTTATGACAGCGTGAATGAAGCTTGTCGAGGCAGACAGTGGGCCACACAGGTGTGTATCATGAAGCCACACTGAGCAGCACACTTTGTGACGTCATGTCACAAGTACCATACTTGATATATTTGTAGCAATGCATAGTGCACTTTATACACTGATTGTGCAATACTGTTTTCATAATTTTGTGCCTTATTTGATGTTCTTATATTAGCATATAGCAATGTTTTTCTTAATTCTTTTTTTAAATTCTAATTTTTACCATATGTTTATTTTAATTCTGTGTGGAAGGAGGACCGAGCAAAATAAAATGATCACAAATGACTTAATGTAGAATTATTTTTTTTATCATTATGTCATAATTTCCTCAAGTAAAAAACAAAGTTCAGATAAATATACCCTTAACTATTATTTATTAACAGTTACAGCTGATACAGTCGTCCCTACTAATGGTCTTCCATCATGTAGTAAACACTACAGCTGTCAGCACTGTCACCCTCTCGTTTTCCTTCGTTGGCGCTGTAAGAAATGTTTGCACCATTGGTTGCGAGAAGCCGGCTCAGATGTCGCCATGTTGAGTCGTGTGGAGGCAATCGATGCTCTGAATTTCGATGAATTTAGCACCTTTAAACAACCAAAACTTTTGTAACCTTGGCAAAAAAACAAAGTGGCTTATCATACTATAACCCCAAGGAGCCCCCAAGGAGGAAATATGTTTTAAGAGCCTTTAATTGATAGATGTATGGTTACATACATTTCATAAAATCAAAGGTCCTTTTTAAAATGTCATGCAAGCCACAAAGACCAAGGCAGACTCACAGCTCCACACACCCAACCAGTATATAATACACACCATCCTCATAGAGCTTTTTTCATCACAAATCTTCAAAGCTCAATGCACTCTTTGCAAGTGAATATTGTTATTTTCCTCCTTGTGTAGCCTCAGCCTGCCTCACCTTCTTCTATTTCACTTGGTGATTTCCAGGCAGCCGTTTTGAGAACGGCAGTGAGCGTGCATGTGTCAACTTGTCGCTTTCAGCAGTTGGTTTAATACTTAGGTGCAGGGAGACACAGACCAACCGTAGAATTTCCAGTTAAGAGAAGTGAGACACAACAAGTTTGCTGGTTTTGCGTCACTCTGGTTTCAAGTAATAGCAATTTGCTTCCTGGAAAAGAGCACGCCCCTAAAACCTGATAGAATTAAAATACCTGAAAGATTTTTAAAATAGATTTTGTACGAGAATGGTGACAGCACACGGAAATGCAGGATTTATCGCCACCGGCTTCTCGTAAACAGCTCAAACTGTCTTGTTTCACCGAAGCCTTGACTGCTGCTTTTGATTACCATTATTTTTGCTTCTGCTACCACACATTTCCTCTGGAGAGGAATATATTTGTGTCAGGTTTTTAGCACACTGCAAATCACCCAAACGTAAAACTTTTTTTTTTGAATTCTTAAAAAGAAGATAAACTTTAAGTCTGAGCTTCCTCCACCAAACTGGAGCAGGTCTTTGATGTGGGCAAGCCTTCCCAACAGTCACATTGCACAATAGTTGGCTCGAGCTCATTATGTGATGCTGAAGGGAAAGTACACACACATTGCCATGTCCTTGTTTCTATGTTGAATATTCAACAGTTTGAGTTGGAAGATAGAGGTAGCGCAGAAATCGCCTATATTGTGAGCATAA
Organism: Taurulus bubalis; assembly: GCF_910589615.1. Classification (NCBI taxonomy): domain Eukaryota; kingdom Metazoa; phylum Chordata; class Actinopteri; order Perciformes; family Cottidae; genus Taurulus; species Taurulus bubalis. Next base: position 19,525,767 of record NC_136603.1, on the reverse strand, counting down.
TCATGGGTCTTGGCACCAATATAGAGTTCACTGTATGTATCAAAACCTGACTTGAAGACATTTTATATCAATACATTATGATTCATCCACCTTGTCCTGAATAATAAATACCATTATGTGTTTTCTCAATAAGAGGAGGAATAACTTTGTATAACTTTATTTATTTTTTAACCGCACTGTCAAGTCACGTCTTCCCCCAACTTTAATACACTGCTGCCTGCGTAGGGGCAACACATATCTTGCAGTAGACAATCACTGACAGGCATTGCCTTGAAAAAAAGAGAAAAAAATGACACAATATCAGAAGAAGAAAAAGAAACAGCGCTCTCTGGGAAAACTGTTTTAATTAGGTGGATGAAAATAGAAAAACAGAATTGTGAAACTCTTCCCTTCATCCGTTTGAAACACGTTCTCATCTACACACTTTCTGGAGATGATTGTGGGCACTGGACAGGAGATGAGGAACGCTCCCTCCCCTCCCCCCACGATCAAAGCAGAACCTGTGAAGCCATCTTCCTTATAAAAGATGTAACGACAAGAGAGTGAGAGCAGAAGGAAGACAAGATGGGGACTAAAATCCACAGGGTGACAAAGAAATGGGATGAATTGCAGTTGTGTGGTAACCGCGTCCTTAAACACCCAGCAGTGTGCAGCATGTGCTCACAGTGATCCAAAGCACTGATGCAATACCGCAATAACAGTGGGCTATATTAATGCCAGGCTTGAAAGGACACCTGATGCTGGCCACAAATGCAGTAAACACTGGCACCCTATCTTTAAGAGTGGGGGCTCAACTGAAAAGCAGTGCGGAACAACTCAACCCAGCGGAGCCGCTCTCCAAAGAAAACACTGACAGCATAATAAGTAGCCACTCAAGCGGGCCTGTCCGCGGCAGCGAGCAAAGCAAGCCGATTTGAACGTAGATGGGACGAGTCAACCCGGCCCCGCGCTCGCATCTAAAAGGAGACCACTGACAACATAATAAGTGTTCTGTGAAACTCGTGCGTGGCAATGCGAAATGGGATGCATCCAGAGTTTATCTGCTATAATGGAGGCAGATATGGCTCCCACACCATGCCACACCATGCAATATGATATACCATCAACTACAGAAGATGTTATTAAGGCCATCTTCTTGTCCAGCAACCGTTCCCACTGCAGCACACTACGTATACGTACATCTAATGCTACTGCTAATGTGTTTCATAAAAGGATTTTAAATGTTTCACTACCCAATGAAATTCTTGGTGCGCTTCTTTGTCTGCCATCCATGAAAACATATTTTAGCAGAGCTATCAAAGAGACAGTTGAGGAGGGTGGAAATAGAAGGAATCAATAATTGGATGTGCATAAAAATAAATAAGTATTAATGGGAGACACTCCAGGCGAAAAAAAGATTTCTCTCACATTTTGCTTCCAAAACAAGTCTTGTTTCAGACTAGTGGAAAGAAAACATCCATAATACACATTTAGGTGTTACTTCACTACTTTGTTTATTTGCCGCAGCAAAGTGACTTTTGCACCAGACACAGATGTCCTTCTGAGACATTCTGTTTCTCTCTTCTGAGACCATTTCCTACCAAAACACCATCGATTTCGCTGTTCATGTTCCTCATTTGAATGAACCTCCCACTCATCGCCCACCCAGCTCTAAGCTGGGAACCAGAGTACCACACGGAGGGCAACGCACATTTTTCCTGGTCAAGAAAATACCATCGCAGTGCTGCTTGTGTTGGAGAGTTGCGCCGCCACAAAAGAAGGATCCTTCAGTGATAGAAGCAACATATTCGATGAAGAGTTCCACTTTTTCATTCGCACTTAATTCAGATTGTATTCATTTACACAAGCAGTGAGTTAAACAAGTGTATGGAAAATAATGTGTGCTTGTAACTATATTTAGAAGATATAGGAAGTCTATTGAAAACAAAAGACTTAGATTTAAAACATTTGGAGTACTGTAATACCTACTACCCTAATGCTCCATGTACCAAGACTGAGTCCTTACTGCAGCGGCTCTGGTTCGAATCCAACCTATACTGCCCTTTGCTGCACGTCGTCCCCAATCTCACCCTTTCCTGTCTAAAACCTGTCCATCCCATGAAGGCAAAAAGCCAAAAATAATAATAAAACATATAAGATAAGGGATGTAATTATTGCATTTGACAACACGTATGCTTTGAATTTAGAACTAATCTGTCCTTTAAATTAAACAGGTACCACTAATATAATGACAATGCAGGGCTTCAGCAGTAAACACTTAGGAGGAATATCGTTACGCAAGAGTCCTGGGAAAATTGTGAGGGAATAAGAGATGATTTACATGGCTGCAAAGGGGGAAAGAGGGATCTGTGCAACACAATGGTAGCACATTTGTGGCCTATTTTAACTATTTGTTTGATTGCCGTAAAATGTGGCGCAGATAGCCATGATCCACAGGGGATGAATTGTAATACATCTGACCTCCTGACCTCTCTTGGAACGAATCACAAGCATTGATGTCCTCTTTCAGGAAAGTTTAATTTCAGTCTCAGCTGCCTTGTGTCTTTAATGCTAACATGCTAACATGGCAAAACGTTCCGTTGTCAATGGGGGCATCTTAGCACGCAGATGTGACCATTCAGATCCAAACACAGTCTCACAGATTCGCGGATAAGAAACCTCAACGCCTTTGCGGAAGTTTTTAACCAAGTATTTTATAAAGTGGTAGAATGGCATAGAAAAGTGACAGAAAGAGGTTGAATGACAAGAAAATGTGGCAAGAGAAACTTTTTGTCACCTGTGTTGACACTTGTCTTGTCAGCCTTGTCGGAATCGGTGACACCCGTCTGGGCTTGAGTGTGAAAAAGAGCGACAGAAAATAGAGGCTTTTTATTGGAAAGTTTAGCTCCCTGGAATTGGAGACAAAAGAGAAACATAAGTACTCTGACAAACCTGAATGCCGTCGTTGGGAGAGACCCCGCGGCTGTGCTGTATAATTTGACATTTCGTTTTAATTCAGCAAAGTGATGTCGACATCAACCTCAATGAGTCACAGTACTTCCGATGCAAATTTTGTGTCTCGCATGTCTCAGCAAATTGTGATAAACTCTGGAGCGGGACGGATTCGCTCCAAGTTGTCAGACACCTGTCAGCTCAATGTGTGTCTGGATGGCTTATAGTGAGAGGAGAATGTCTCCGAAAATAGCTTGAGTTGGGTTAAATGTAATGACTTACTCTGTCATGTATATTTTTTGGGCTTTTGCTTTCAGAATTTTGTTACAAATGGTTAACACTATCGTCATTAAAACAAGGATTGTTAGCATTTTAGGCTGTTCATGAATACTGCTCAACATTAAATATTAAGATTTCAGAGAACGCACACTTGCTAATGTGGGACAATTTGCAGATTGAAGTCAAATTCACCCAGAACATAAAGGCTAATAAAAACCTTTTCAGGGGTGGGAGGGAAAAAAATATTCCAGATTGTTAACTCACAATGTAAGCATTACTTCTACATATTGTTTGTTGTATATACACCACCCAAGAAAATAAGACGGCTTCAGAGAAATGACTCTTCACTTTAGATGAGACTCAAAGAGGTCAGCGAGGATTTTGCAAACAACAGCTGCAACGCAGCTCAGATCACAGCAACATGACCTCAACTCATGACAAACGGCAGAAGTCCCAGACAAAGGCCTCCTTGCTGAATGTACCTATTACTGTATGCCGCGGTGAATGAGTCACAGCAAAGTGTCATAGGACTTGTTTTGTGCGGTATATTTAAAATGAGATCATGATCTGGTGTTTTATTAGCTCCTATGGTGTCACGGTTTTAAAGCCCATAGCCAGTCAGTGTTTCTGCTGCACTCTACCTGTGGAGTTACTCAGGGGAGCCTGAACACTTTTTGGGGTACAACCATTCTCTGAGAAACATAGAATAGCAACTGTAATCCACACAGAGATTTCATTTAAATCTGTGCCAGATGGACCAGAATATCATGTTTTTTTAAATACAATAAAAGCCAAGGGTTTTATTCTAGTTTTGTCAGCAAAAACAATCTGCATTTTGTCTTCATTTCCCTGATATTATAATAAGCCACGACTAATTCCTCTCTACTAACCGAAGCAGCTTGGACACCAAAACAACCCTTCCAAAATTGCCAATGCAGGCCTTTTAAAAACAACTGCTTCATCAAATCTAGCTGCTTTTCTTCCAAACACGACTGGTAATTATATCTGAGCTCCCGAGTCATCCAAGATCTGCAAGAAATACACACTGCACGCCTTTATTGTAATATTGCTTTGACAGCAGTGGATGGATTTCCTGCACGTTATGACGGGGAGATCAATTCTTCCAAACCCACGATAGCTGAGCGTTCTCCAGAGAGCGTTATCTTTTAGGAGATAAGCTAACGTTGGCACATTCGCACGCCGCTGCAGGTTAATGCAATTCAAAGTGGAGCGGAGGGTGGATGCAAATGCTGAACGATAAACTGGGGAAGTTGCTGGTTATGTGATGAACTGCTGCAGGAGGAACAGAGCTTTTCTTGTAACCCTTTTGAAGTAATCTAATAATGTTCCTCTTTTCCATTATCTTATTTAATTTCAAGATTTTAGCCACCCACAGAAGAAGGGAAAAGGCCAACAGGGCGTGTGTTGGTGCATCCAGCTAACGCAATTAAGGCGCGGGGTTTTAGTCCTTTCTGTCGTGAATTCTCAGCTCATTGATTTGGCCAAGTGGTCTAGCACAAAGACAACGTTCAGACCCAAGTGTTTTTATTTTTTTATCCAAGATGGTGAGAAGACTGGTTGCAATAGGTTGACTGATACTGTAGGGTAGTGGTTCTCGAATGGGGGTACTAGTACCCCTGGAGGTACTTGAAGGCACCCCAGGAAGTCATTGAGATTTAAAATATATATATTTAAAATTAGCATCAATTCAATTAAATTCCTTTAAAAATAGTTATTTCATAAATATTCAATAATATAAGTAGAAGTTCTTAAACTGAATTGTATATATTCTATATTACACACAGACCTGCAGGCTGCAATGTGTTCTTCGGGCATTTCTGCTCTCAGATCAAAACACGGTAAGCATATTAAAGAAGCAGTGTCTAGGATTTAGTGCCACCTAGTGGTGAGGTTGCAGACTGCATTCAACGGAACTCCCGTCTGCTCACCTCTCCTTTTCCAAGCATGTCGACATGAGACATATGGGGAGACATACGGTTATGTGATTAAACACTAATTAAAACATCGTTGTGAATAAGTTACTACATTTCTGCCAAAAAAAAATCCTACACCTCTCATCGAGGAATTCCTGCATCAAGGAACTAAACACATGATCCATGATACACTCACAGCATCCACTCCAGAGACACATAGCCAGCTTGGATGATTTTCACAGCGGAAGTAAACTACTGGCTACACCAATGGTGTCATCAATGGTGATTTAATTTTCTTGACTGGAATGATTTTGGCTACCTTTCTCATCCAATTCCCTTTGAGAGACATTTTCATTTCCATACTGTGTCATATCATACGTCATTGTTACAATGCAGGATTAAAACCGAATAGAATGCAATGCAAAAAAAAAACTAAATGACAAAGCATGTGGCATGTAATTCCAAACCCTGTAAGACCACACATAGGAGTATGAAGGTGTTCCTGTGCCGCAGGTGTAAAGAGGGGATAACCAACTGGAGATAGCAACAGCATGCTATCCTTCCTCCACAGTTTAAGGTGCAGCAAGTGGATAAGAGGGATTAATGGTATCCAAGCCACAACACAGCAGCCAATCCTGTTAAGCCAAGCAGGCACGGTGGCTTCAGATGTGTATGGCTTCAGTGATCCCTCGTGGGTCTCCAGACACCGTCGATCCCTCAGATGACTGTTATCGCCCCTGCCTGTGCGTATATGCTCCAACTCCTCATTGCATGTTCCCCCGTGTGTTTCTCTCTCTCTCTCTTGACTTTGTCTTATCTCTCTGTCTCAATTTATTTCAGTGAAGTCGACGAGACTATATTGGCAGGACCACGGACACGTACATATTTTCGCTCTTTCTTTTTTCTCATGACTTTTTTCCGTTTTTCTTTGGACGTGCATTTAAAGTGTCTTGATGCATCTGGGGACTGATTAAGATGGACTTGATTCATTTCAGCCAAATAAAATCGCTTCAGCCTTTAGTCATGTGGTGCAAGCTTCGCAAACCAGTCCATCCAACAATCCCAAGTCATACCTTATCCCTCTTCCAGACCACTAATGCTGCTGCTGCCACCCCTTGTGATAATGATACATCACTCACTGGACTTTTACTTCCATCCTGCTTTGCCGGCCACACAGATGCTCTATTCATAGCGCGTCCATGTAGCAAAAATAATCCTTCTTAGATTTACAGCAAAAGCCGGAACAGTTAGCTTCTCCCTTTTCACTCGGTTCTTTATCTTGTGTTTTTCATTAGAACTGGCTTAAGATTTCAACGAGAGAAGATGAAATGTGTTATTTCAGTGGATTACTCTTTTTGGGAGTCAAAGAAATCCCTTGTCTTGCCGCAGCGGGTTCTGGAAACCTACGCGGGACCTGAAACAAGCGATGCAGTCGCACAGAGTACGTTCCAGACTTCATGCACAATAATGCCGGAAGGGGACTTCGAGGTGTGGAGAACACTTCCAGCGGAGTCAAAGTCCGGTGTCAGTGTGATGAACGTGCAGCTCTAAGCCAATCAGTTGCCGACTCTTTCTTCTTGAGGAAGGAGAGCAAGGTGGAGAAGGCGCTTTGGTCCTGACTTTCACCACAGTGCAATCGTAACGCCAGTTGTGAGCACTTAAAACCAGATGAAGAGGCACCTTGTGCTGGTTTGGCTGCTGGTGTGTAGGCAGCACAGATTGCGTTTCATTAGTTCACTGATTGATCATTTAAACAAAGACGTTAGTGAATACACTTGTTTTTATTTCAACTGCAATGCTTCATTTCTTTACTTTACCTCGTAACTTTGTCTTTAACTGTTCTTTACTTCTCTACTTATCTTTACTTGTTTCGGTCTTTGTGCCGAATCCCCCTTCTGTAGATTGATAGACGGTGTATAAGAAGTGGACGTAGTCGCCACCTCAAGTTTGACAATTTGAGCGTTGCCATCTTGACCTTTTGCAACCGGTGAAAGGAAGTAACTATATTTAGAATCTGGACAAGTGACGTAGAGACGTGGATGTAGAGACTCGTAGCGGCAGCGACCTGTCAATCACAGTAAGCCCGCCCTAAAGCATCCCCTGCTTTATGGTCTATTTGACTCTAAATGGGACCATAGTTTGCAAAATGAACATCATGCTGTATTGAAGAAGACTTGAAACTAGAGATTGAGACATAAACTCATGTTTACAATGTTTACTCAGGCAATAAATCAAGTGAGGAGAAGAGTAATTTCCTCATAGACTTCCATAAAATCAGACTTGACTCCAGAGGAGTCACTGGCCATTAGAGAGAATTCCGGTTGCCGCCTTAGATTAATAAAGGCTTATTTCATTTTATCCTGATAATTATTTAGAAATATCCAATACAGCTCTGATTGCATCATGTCATTAATCATGTAGCCAAAACAGTTCCATAAAAGCAAAAAACGGCAACACCCGCCACCCTTTTACTGTAAATTAGTGTCTGATTGTCTCAGAGGTTGACCTGCGCCTATAAGAGCCACTCGTGTAATTAAAAGCTATACGGCCTACATGATTCACCTCCACAGCTAATCATGTAAGAGGCCCACACGTAAACCTGGGCACACGTTTAACACACATAAAGTGCAGGTATTTATGCTCCCCTACACACACACACACACACACACACACACACACACACACACACACACACACACACAAAAGAGACATCATTACAGTTACACAAGCTCAATACAAGTGCCACTATGTTGACAAAGCACGTGTGGAACACTCCAATCGGATACCGAGATGCTATGAATTTAATGAAGTCGACGTTTAATTAAAGGTATTGAATAAAATACCCATGGCAACACTTACAGATGTATTCATATAGGACTGATGAATCTATATGCAAACCTCACGTCAGCATACAGAAGGATCCGAGCATCTAACACCTACAGAGAATCTTAACGAGCATTCCAGTCAACAGCGTGCCTCTCACTCCTAATTGCTATGTTCCCAGTGAAAGCTAAACTCATTTATTCCTTTTGTTCCCTGATAACACTTTCAATGGCGAGCGCCTTGAAACATTTTGACTGTGTTTTCAAATCAAGACTAGCAATTAAGTGGAGAACTGGTATTGACAGCGGGGTCGAACCCCACGCTGCAACAGGAAGTTCTGATGCTGCTGATCTAGTTAGCTCTGTGTTATCATTACCACAGCTGAGGGGCTAGTTCACTGTCACCCCTGCTGCTCGCGGTAACATGCGGCATCCCCATGTTTCCTATTGCTCACCGTAAAAAAAACACCACGACGGGTCTGCAGCCGTGGTAGCAACTCTGCGAGATTGCACTCAGGCACTGCGATGCACAGCTTGGGGGGCGAACTCCCCGATGTTCTAATTTTGCAAGCCAGGGAAGTCGCAGTTTGTGAAAGCGCTCAGTGAACTCAGCCAGTGTATTGCCTCCGACAAAAACATGGCCGTGGCCTCGGCCTGCAGGCTAGCTAAGTAGCTTGGCTGTGTTCCACATTATCTCTCCGGGTATGTTTGATCCAGCGGCATTTTTTGTTGTATAGCCGCTAAGCGAAAGAACGAATAAGACCTGTAGTTGGTGTGAGTACATCCTGGTGCAAAGTTATTGAATTCATTCAAGCACGTGTCTTTGACCCCGCAAGACCAGTGTCCCGCATGTGGTTACGTTTCGGCTACGCACCACCTGAGGTGAAGTTTTGTTTTCAATAGTGAAAAAGTAAACCCGTCCTGCCTTGTGTTTCAATCCGGCATTAAATCAGTTTAACTACATTTGACTCTGTCTCACTCAGGTGCAGAGGTGGAGGCTGTGTCATAAGAGTCACACAGTAAGTGACTCGTTTGGATTCAACAGGCAGGTTGTTTCACTTGATTGTTTCACATTTTTAGTGAAAGAGTAAAGGAAAAATGCAGAGAGAGAGAGAGAGAGAGAGAGAGAGCATGTGACAAAGGTCAATGCAGAAGAACCAGAAATAAGTGCTGATGAGACAATGTTTATATTGTTTCATTTGGCACTGTACAATCACATATAGTGGATTTTTAATTTTTTAATATCATTTGGCATTATTCATAAGCTGTTTGGAAAGCAGCTGACTTGTAACGTCCAAATCATGTTTAAAGAGGTGCACAAAGCCTTAATACCAGACACCTGCTCATATCGCCATATCAACGCCGTGTGGTGCTGCAGTTCCCTCCCAACCTCCCTTTGTTGTGTTGAGCTTTCATTAACTCTGCTAAGATGTTCTTGTAGTATTTGTTTATTATGGGGGATTAGTTTCCCCGGCAGAGAGCAAAGAGCAGAACCTTCTCTGTCAAGTCATTCTGGTTACTCCCGTAGGACCGTTTGCTCGAAATGATGAGAAAACTGTCCAATTGTAAATGCACTTTTACAAATATAATTGTCATTCATACATTATATCTCAAATTTACTGATTGTTACCGTTTTATTTACTTTCTGTCTTTCTTTTTTGAGAAAGGGTGATCTTTTTATTTATTTTCTGAGAGATAACTACTTTAAGGGGTCACATTTCAACAAATAAAAAGGATAGAAGGAAATAATATTCAGATAAAAGTTGATTTGACCAAACCAGTGTTTTCCAAGTTTCATTATATGATCAAATAAACACAGAGGATTTGCAACAGCATATATGCCTTTACAGCAGCGCTCTAATTGAATGAATTAAATCGCTTCTCCAGCTGATGATCCTGAAGAGTTCCTCACTGTTTGTTTGTTTGTTTGTTTTCCAGTGAGGAGTCAGTGGCGTGGGTTGGTTCTACGCAGCAGGGTGAGTGAACCCACCAGAGGAATGGCGGACTCCATCCTGTGACGGTGGGGCTGTTGCTAATTGTTTCCCGCAGACCGGTGGCACGCCAGACAGCCAGTCCTCATTAGAGGCTTCAAACAATCCAACCTGCCAGACGAGGTTGTTCGAAGCCATTCTGTGAGCGGAAGCACGCGATGACTTTGCAATGATCTTGTCAGAACTGTACAGTCAAGCGTGTGTAAATGTCACACGCTGTTACATAACGGCCTCGCAGTGAAGGTTGTCTTGTGTTTCAATAACAAGCATGTGCTGTTGAAAGAAATGAGATGGTTAATGAGACGTTTTTGAGCTTTAGATGAGACATAAAGAACTTCAAAAAAACATATCTAGATGATATTTTTCATGTTGGTCAAAGTGCAACTCGACATCTTATACACGCCCTGCTTTTCAACTTCCTCAACCGTAAACCTTTTCGCATCATCATCAGACGCTCAGAGGAAGTGATGCGCTAGAAAGTGTAAGGTAGTCCAAACACGGGGCGGGTGGGAGGGTCTTTTCGTTTCTCGTGCGAAACTAAAAGTAATAGTTGAGATTGCTAGTCACATGACTGGAGGGATTATATCTCCCAGCTGGCTTGGGAACGCCTCGGGATCCCCCAGCTGGGAGATGTTGCGGGTGAGAGGGAAGCCTGGGTCGACCTGCTGGGCCTGCTGCCACCGCGACCCGACCCCGGATAATCGGCTGATAATGGATGGATGGATGGATGACGAGAGTGACGTGAGTCATTAGTCAGCCTTACTTAACGTCAAACACAACCTTTTCTTAAACCCAAATAAGTGGTTTTGTTGCCTAAAACTAACTTCCTGTGTAGACAGACATTTATTTTGAAAAGACACCATGCATGTAACCAGTGATAAACTGATTAGATCTGTTTAGATTAAAAAGCTTTATTAATCCCCAGTAGGGAAATTCATTTGCCACCAAATCGAATCATGCAGGCAACAAACACGCAATTACAAAACTGCCAGCAGAGAGGTATCTAGAGCGCCACGACTCAAAGCTCGGGTTCATAAGTGTCGGTTTCGTCGGAGTTGGTAGCGAGAATGTGTTTGCTTGTTAGGGTCTAGTCTGGTCTGTTCTCACATTATGTCTGTCAGCCTCTGCATGTCGAGAAGAGGACTGTAGTATTCCAATCCGACTTGCGGTTTCCCCGATTTCTCTTTTCACCTCTGAAAATGAAGTGTCATAATCTGCAGGGACTCTAAACTGGCGTTGGCGGCCAGTAAACGTTGGTGAGCAGCCTGTAAACCGCAGGGACGCACCAAGCTGTACGCCAGCTGTTGTGTGCCATCCCGCCGCACGTCCTTTGAAGTGCCACAACAAACCAGGCTGCATGAGGAACGAGCCAAGGCGGGCCGATGATGCCAGATAGCACACTACCGCCATGTCAGGGCCCCAGCAATAGAAATTGATCTATCTTTGAAACAGCGGGTAGAATTTCCCCCTGAAGGCCTGCGAGGATTATTCGACAGGGCACACGTGCATCTGGTGAGGGTACGAGACTGGCATGTTCAGAGGAAATAGCAGTAGGCACAGCGGTCTCCACAACACAACAGGACCCCTCTTTTCAATTTCCTGCTCCAGTTTCCAGTCCTGCTTTATTTCGTGCGGGGACCTGTGAAGTGGGAATCGCGAAAAGGAAGAATGCGACATTTAGCCGATACGGCACCACAGAGCACAAAACGCGGAAATTGATTCTGTCAGAGGCAATATTTGTGATAATGATCTCAATAAAAACATAGGACGATTTCAAACAGGGTGAGCAGGATTCCCTCAGGAGGTCTTACTCCTAACACAGCAGTGGTCTCTAACTGGTTTTAAAACAAGCTTTGAACTTAATACCAGTGTGTTACCTGATGTGTATTTTATTTCCTTATCCAAACTCAAAGCTTGTCTTTTATAGTTTGACATCAGGTCTGCTTGAAGTAGTGTTGAATGGATTACTTATTTAGTAGTTTGATTTAGCAGCCAGACAATTATCATGTGGGTGGAAGATGTATTTGCATCTTAAAATGACTGTATCTCGTTTTCTTCGGCTGGATCTGATTTGATTGATGATTTGTGTTTGTACTGTCAGCGAGGCTGTCTCTCAAACTAACATGTCGGCGTTTTCCTCCGTTAGACGGCAGCTGTTTCCTGAGAAACGGCTCTGATAATCCCACCGTTCACTACCTGCTCCGCACCAAACAGCAGACAGACACAGTTAGCGTCTAGCTGGTGGACATGATGGAGCGTTTAGCGGCTACGGAGCCAGACTTCAGGATATTTCTTTCTTTCAGTTGGTGGAGACCAAAAACAGAGCTAAAAGGAGATTAAATATTGGACATACATTCATCAGGTGGCCAGAAACACAAATCCAAATAATTATAATGATCCTCTGTAAAGAAATGTGTTTCCACTGCACCTAACTGGACAAAAAATGTGTTAATGCAGGTTGAAATATAACATTTTTGTGATAAGCTGATATCAGCGACCATAAACTGGCCGATTTAGTGATGAAAAAACAACAACACACAAGGCCGCCACTTCTTTTACTATTGAGAGAGAGAGAGAGAGAGAGAGAGAGAGAGAGAGAGAGAGAGCATGTGCTTCACTAATTAGACTCATAAATGTTACACACAGCAACATGTTCACCAACCTGGATTTCCACATCTAAGGTTGCCACGGGAAGCAGACATAACAACACCCAACACCCATTTATAACTCTAATTCCTAACAGATGCTTTGACTGTTTGTCACAACTGAAGTGTTCCCATGCAAAGCAGTGATTGGACTCATAGTCGCGGTGACACCTCGGTACAGGAAGCAGGAGATTCTGCGCATCGGCCAGGCTGCGTTTTGATCCAGAGAACTGCAGGTAGAAAGAACAGAGGCTTTTTGTGTGATGTACAGTAGTTGAACGTTTTGGATCATTTTATATTGCTGTATTTTACTGTAATTGTACTTGAACAGATTGACATCTGGTACAGTATACCCTTATGATCTGCTGTGCTGGCTCCAACCGCCTTGGCTCAGCTGGAAACATTCTTAAAGTATCACATTGCTATTACTGGAATGAAAATAGTGCCCCTCCATTTTGGTAGGCTCCAATTCATCGTCCCATCCCACACCATTCTTTAACAATAATGTTTTCCTGGTCTAGTATTTCAACACGGAAGATTTCAGCCTCTTTCCTGGAAAGAGAGCAAGAGTGGAAAACATTCCCTCTTTGTAAAAAAGAAAGAAACGCCTATCGCTTTGGTAAAGGGTAATTTAAGCAGTGTTTGTCAGACTGGATTAGAAAATCTGAAAAAGAAAAACTCAAAATCTAAATGTTAAATTGAATGTCATGTACAGCCATAATGTATTGCAATAACATAGGCGCTTTAGAGCAAAGTTCTCACTTTGCCATTTGAAAAACTCGACTAGAATAACTGTTCCATCAGGGCCTACTAGGGAGCAGCGATGGCACGCAGCAGTTTGCAATCACCATCACTCTGCCTCCACGGCACAAAGGGGAGACTTCCACGCAGCAAGCATTTGATTAAAACAACAACAGAACATCAAGTCTTATCTCTGTGCCAGTGCCGCGCGCCGAGAGGCAGCAGATGTGTAGAATACTGCTGATGTGTGTTTGTGCAGTACGAGGTTGTCATGGACACAGATGAGGAACAAGTGTCTTGAGGGGCCAAAAGGCAAAATGTCCCTTCCAATGTGATATAAGTGATGAAAATGAGTTGTTTTCAGAGGGAGGCTCGGAGTGTCACGAAAAAAATCGGATCCTGAGGACAAGCTACACTTAAATATGGATATCACTCACATAAACACAATAATAATGAGCTTTCTCTCCACGTATCATTGATGCATTTGATAAAGTATTGTTAAACTGAAGTCTTATCTCAGATTTATGAGTAGCTCACTGGCTTGACTCTGGAGGTGTTCAGCTCTTAGTTATTTTCCACACACCATGGTTGATAGCATAGGACTGATGTTCCTTATTATTTCCGCCGGGAGGAATATGCAATCGGTCGCTTGTGTGTGTGTGTGTGTGTGTGTGTGTGTGTGTGTGTGTGTGTGTGTGTGTGTGCGTCCGTGAGTGAGTGTGCACCTCTGAGTCTGTCCACAGCAGATCTCTCATTCAGTTTTCGGTGGGCAGTAATGGCTGCCGGCTCCAGGACCTCTCTTGGTTGTAATGACTCACACTTTCTCAAGACACTTTTATTGCCTTTTTTTCTCTCACTACGCCTAACTGGCTCCCGGCCGCTGGGGGCCGCTTTCCTGATAACACAGCTGAGTGCATTGCCGGCCCCGAGCCTTTACTCTGAGGCCAGTGATTTTGTTTTTGGCAAGATTGTAATATAAAACGTCTTCTACGACTTGAAGCCGATTGGCTGCACACACCTGGCAGAGATCTGCACTCTACTGAGTGAGTGCACCTCTCTCGTAGTTTTTTTGCCATGCTTCAATTTTGTCGCAACGCACTACTGTGATAAAGATTCAAGAATAGCCTGTATTGTCTGACTATTGTCAAGAGTGTATTGTCATGTATTGTCACAAGCACACATAGACACACTCACAAAATGTTATGTAATGCCTCTCCTGATGTTCTTTTAATGATTTATTTATTTTATTATCAAGTTGGAGCTGATTCTCTGCATGCAGTCGTGTTTTATTTACTGCACATTCTGGATGCAATTATGTATATTTACTATTACAGTCGCTCTTAGTGACTTTGCAGTATCTTATACGAGTGCGTATAACCCACAGATCAGCATGCATGTGCAAGTCATCAAACTTTTATGCAAGTTAATCAACTTGACCTAAAAAACATTTCATGAAACTGAGAGTGAATATGTTTTCCTCCAGTCTGACTCATCCCCCACATCCTTACAGACTCTGGGGTTTCAGATATTGAACAGACTCCTTGTTGATCAGAGCCGTTGAGGCGCAAGCAGGGGAGAGCATGCAGAACAGACACCCACCGGGCTCTAATGCGTACATCCTGTTGAGAAGACGGGTCGCCCTGGAGACCAGACGTAGGCATCCTAGCAGGAGGGCAGGGAAGATGCGTATTTAGCCTGCGAGCCTCTTGTCAGGGAAGAATTGTTTGTGTGGATCATGTTATTGAGTGGGAGAGACATGCAGGGGCATGCCTGTCTGTCTTTACGGTTGTGATAGTTTTCTAACCAGAGGTTATTGGTGGCACAGTGGAAACCAAAATCCCAGAGGTATGGGCTTGTGTTCAGAGAGTTGGTGGCTCAAATCCCCAGATGATCTATGGCACAACTGGGGAAAGTTTAGGTAAACAAAAATAAAATACCTCCTCTTTAAGAACTCTCATTGAGGTGCCCTCGAGCAAGGCACTTGGAGCGGCTGACTGCACAGCAGTTTACGAGGATGTACACGCAAGCTATAAAATAGAGAAATTAAGTGCTTTATTAGTCCCATTGGGAAGTTGTGTCAGCATTGCATCAGACAGGTTGTAGTGTCAGAGCTCAATAAACCCTCCCATTATATGTGTCCTTTATCAGGATCTTAAAGACAGTACTTTGATCCAGAGAAAAGAGCAAAATGTCTGAATGCAAAATACAACAGACTGTGTTGCTCATAGTGAATGTACACACTGCTAAATAGCATGATCTCTAATTAGTTTTCCTAATTTACCTTCTTCAATTAATACCCTTATTTAGGCTTAGTATCAGTTAAATATCAATATGAAACAAATATGAAACTAGCAACAGCAGCGTCATGTCAAGTGTGCACATAGAAAATGATTTACTGGCGCCATCTAGTGGTCACACATTGACTGTGACGCAAGCGTCTGAAAACCTCAGAGTTTAAGCCGATATAGTCTTTATTTATAGTGATACATTTTGGAAACACTAAAGCAGTAAAGATTATGACATTACATTAAAAAACTAGGTGACACACCCCTGAACCCAATATTCACACATTCAGTACAGCAATAAGTAGAGGCATAGACCTGCTGATTTTACATATTAAATATCCACAGCATTTAAATTATTTTCATTTCACCAACCTAAAATATTTTTAGGTATATTGATTTACATCTCAAACATGTTTTTATACTATAAAAGTGTCTCAATAAGATGTTAAATACTATCAAAACAGAGGTATTGAATCGGAATTGCGATGACACGTTACCTTCGGGTTCAGGGTTCAGACATTCGTGGGGCCCGAGGGCCGGGTCTGGGAAGCCGTTGCAAGTGATGATGAAGGCGTAGCGAGAAGCTGAGTTTTTAGGGACGCGAGGAAAAGTGGGGTCGGAGCGGTTCACGTAGAAAAGCCCAAACCACTCGGTATAGCCAGCGGCCCACTCAAAGTTGTCCATTAACAACCAGGCTGTATAGCCTCTCAGATCAACTCCATCCAGAACATGGGCTGAAAGATCAACAGTAATGGCTACGCTTAAAAACAATTGGCTTAATAAGATCTCTTATAGACTTTAAACATATACTATTTGAACGTAAGGTATGCAAAATAGGTTAAACAATGAAATCCTCATACATTTGTCAAATAAATGGTACCTTTCAGGGCCTGGTTAATGTAGTTTTCATAGTAGTGCTTTCTGTGGATGTCATTCAAGTTCACTTCTCCTCGTTCTGAGATTCCATTCTCTGTGACATAGACAGGTGGGTTTCCATACTCATCTTTGATAAACTTGAGTAATTTCCTAAATCCAAATGGAGTGATCTTTAGCCAGAAGGAGCCAGACTCAATCCAGGTGCGGTCATGGCTGGTTCCCGTACCCCTGGACAATATAATGGACATTACTACTTTGCGTACTCATGAAAACAAGCAGCTGAACTGAGCGTGGAATTGTCAAAAGTCATATTTAATTCCAACCCACCTGTCACCTTCATAATCCTGTTGATTTCCCATATCAACTGGGTATGAGAGCACGGTGGTGTAGTGGTTGAGGCCAAAGTAATCGTGGGTCCCCTTGATCCTCTTGATTTCCTCACGCGTGAACTCAGGAAGCCTTTATTTGAAACTAGAATTTAAAAACCCAATCCAGGATTTCTCCATCAACATTCAATATTTACTCTAATATCCATCTACGTAGAGTGCATACTTTTTTAAGCAATTGCTTTAAGTATCCTGAACCAAATAAAGAAAACGGTGGCGTGAGTGGAGATAGAGTATGATAGAATGCATTTATTGCTGGAGGCTTCAACCCCAAGTAAGTTATGTAGTCAATGCCGTAATAATATTTTAAATCAAACCACATTTATGTTCTATATTTCATTCACCATGATTCAGGGAGACCTGCAGCAATGCTTCTTTTTTTAACGATCGCTTTCATTAAGTCAGGATAATCGCCGTTGAAGATGGGATGGGCGAACCAGCCAATGAAGAACTGCAGACATTAAAGAGCAGAAATTATACATGATTAGTGATGTGAATCAAGGAGGCAAAACCTGTACAAAGTGGACAACCCAGTTCTGGTGTCAACATTTGTTCGTCCACCTGCCAGTAGCGCTCGGCTGCATCCACATCCTCCTGCTTATACGGGTTTTTTGGATCGACCCAATCAGAATTGACGGTGATGGAGATGACGCCCCCCTGTGTTGAGCGGTACTTGTCATTGTAGAGGTGCCAGGCTTCCGCATGGGCTTTGATCAGGTTGTGAGCTGCAATATACTGCTTACCCACAATGCCTGAAACATTTGTGACTTTATTAAGAATCAAGTTCATTTGAGTTCATTCATCGTCATAAAAGCGTACAGATTTCCAATAAAGGACATTTAAAACCATTAGTAACCAGTGTTTTTGTTTTGTTAACTTTGATTCTCAGTTAATGTTTCTCGCATACCATGATGAGTTACAAAAGGATACGACTCAGAAATGTTTCTGTGCTCAAAAGAAAGTAAAAGGTAATTTCTTTATATTTAAAAATATATCAGCAGTGCAAATTCATACAAAAATAAAGTTTTCCCCACAGGGAGATCAAAATATTAGAAGAATCTCACGAGAAATGTGTTTGATTACCTGGAGCAAAGGTACCATATCCATAGCCGAGGTTGGCTACAATGTAGGGTTCATTTAGAGTGATCCAGAACTTCACCCTGCTTCCAAGTCGGCTGAATAAAACATCGGCATAACCTCTGAATCTCTGGACAATGGTTTCATTCTCCCAGCCCCCTACTTTCTGTAGAGCTAAGGGGAGGTCCCAGTGGTACAGGGTCACCTGAGAAACCGGGGGATTTTTTTTTCAAAATATTTATCCTACAGGTGATTTTTCTTTATACTATCAATGTTCAAAATATCCAAATACGGCACTAAATAGGAACCATTAGCTGTTATAAACAACAGCACTTCCTACCTGGGGCTGAATATTAGCGGCCTCCAAGGCATCCAGTAATCTTATATAATAGTTCAGTCCCGCTTCATTGATGTGGTCGTTGGTGCCATCAGGAAGCACTCTGGGCCAGGATACAGAGAGGCGATAATGGGTCACCTTTAACATCTTCAGCACCTCCACATCCTCGTCAATCTTGTTGTAACTATCACAAGCAGTATCCCC
Source organism: Taurulus bubalis (assembly GCF_910589615.1). NCBI lineage: Eukaryota > Metazoa > Chordata > Actinopteri > Perciformes > Cottidae > Taurulus > Taurulus bubalis. The sequence continues at coordinate 19,507,259 of NC_136603.1, read as the reverse complement.
ATTGTCACTGTTGGCCACTCTCAAAGGAGTATGGGCAAACTCGTCCCAGATACTCAGTCCTTTCCCATGGGCCCTCCAGCTCCCTTCAATCTGTAATGAAAGGTAAATCCAGGACAGTACCAGCCATGATTAACACCTCTGCTGTGCTTCATCCCTATGTATTGATGAATATATCCTTAAAATATACAACTGACACTGCACCATGCCGGTGTACCACAAGCAACTCTGCCATTGTTGCTCACCTGGTAAGAGGCACTCGCAGTACTCCAATTAAAGGTTTTGGGAAACTGTCCATAAAGCATCTTTTCCTCATCTGGTAAGGGGAAGCCATTGTCCTTCATGACTTGGTAATAATAGTGAGCGGAGCGTTTGGGTGTCCTCGGCCGGTTCAGGCTAGTGAAGTCCACATGGTGCAAACCAAATCCTACTTTGTAGCCATTAAGCCACTCAAAAGAATCCATGAGAGATGTAGCTATGTATCCTTTCACCTTCACACCATCAAGATTATGGGCTGTGTAAATGTATTAAGAATAGAGAAAATATAATTAGCAATTAAACGTTTATATAAGTGGCTAGGTGGAACATAACCACAAGATTTTAGCTTCAGCATGCAAGATTGAAGGACCTAAAAAAAACGTATATTCTAAAACTTTATCAACTGATGTGTGCACTTACCCTTTAAAGCCTCATCAACGTAGGTTTTGTCGTAAAATACTCTATCAGTGTTATCAGTTGTGGTCTTAATGTCTGTAGCGACTCCATTCTCAGTAATGTAAATCTCCGGATCTCCGTACTCCTCTTTGATCCAGTTGAGGAGTCTTCTCAAGCCCCATGCTACAGCTCTCTGGTTACTGATGGCAGTAGTTGGAGAATCAACTTCGTCTTCTTCTGACAAGTCCCGGTCATATTCATAGGATTGAGGGGAAAGCCTCACAGTAGCATGGCTTACTATCTTTGTAGTGTAATGATTTACACAGAACATGTCAGCAGTTCCTTTGATGAAGCTCTTCTCTTCTTCAGTGAAGGAAGGTAGTCTTGTCTCTGAAAGACCTTGGAGTTCACTTTTGTTTCCAACTTGCCACTTCATTGCATCTGGATAGTCGCCATTCTTGAAGATGGAGTGTGCAAACCAACCTAGTTGGAACTGCAGGGCGCGGTCAGCGGCCACCTCCTCACGGGGAACATTGACATCTTTGGGTTCAATCCAATCAGCATTGAGGGCTATGGATACGAGACCACTTTGGGATTTGCGATACTTATCGTCATATGTGTGGTAAGCCGTGGCGTGTGCCTTTATGAGGTTGTGTGCAACTCTGTATGGGGCAATTCCTGGATTCTTAACATTTGGTGGCATCTGTCCGAGTCCATATCCTGACCACGCAATTGTGTGAGGCTGGTTGAAAGTCATCCAAAATTTTACTCTGTCTCCAAAGGTGGAAAAGCAGAAGTCACAAAAGTCATTAAAAATGTTAATCATCTCTACATTTTCCCAGCCACTAAGGTTTTGCAAAGCTTGAGGAAGGTCCCAGTGATAGAGAGTCACCATGGGAGTGATATTATTTGCTATTAGGCCATCAATTAGTCTATTGTAGTAGTCAACACCTTTCTGGTTCAGGGAGGTAAGGCGACCATCAGGAAAGATCCTGGATCAGGACAAAGAGAATCTGTATGACTTCACCCTGAGAGCTCGCAGCATGTAGAAGTCTTCTTCAAGTCTGTGGTAGCTGTCACAGGCCACATCTCCACTGGCATTTGCAGGAGTACTGTCAGGTTTGTGGGTGAATGTATCCCAGACGCTGGGCCCTTGTGGACCTTCAAAGCCATCCATGAGTGACTGGACTGTAAATTGCTGCACATTTACTCCATCCAAATGTATAGCTGTTAAGAGAATAATGGCATTTAGCATTTAAGACTTTGATGACAAGTTCTGAAAAAATTAAAACTGGAAATACCTAGTATTTACAATGTATAAACAATTTCAACATAAACAAGTGTGCAAATGATGGCTTACTGTATATTAGCAATGTTTGGGGCAAAATAAAAATACAGGTATATTAAATTACAAATGTGTTTACATAGGCAACTATTTTCAACATCTTACCTTTCAGGGCCTCATTGATGTAACTCTTCATGTACTTTATTCTACTAATGTCATTGAGAGTCTCCCCACTGTACTCAGTAGGCATACCATTCCCTGTTATGTGGATAGGCACTTTGGTAATGTTCAAGTATTCTGTGGAAATGTAGTTGAGAAGCCTTCTGAGACTCCAAGGTGTAGAATAGATCCAGTCAGAAGCTGTAGAAGACCATGACGGGTCCACATGGGCCTGGAAGTCTCCCACCCCCTGAGGACCGGGGGTGCAGCCACCAACACTGTTGTTGACCAGCCGAGAAGTATAGTGGTTTAAGCCCAAGAAGTCAGCTGTTCCACTTATCCTCTGGCTCTCTTCTGCAGTGAAAACTGGAAGTCTTGCAGGCTCAGAGAGAGGACACTCATTTATTTTCTGTTCAATCTGAGTCTTGAGTGTTGGAGGATAATCTCCATTTACAAATATAGGATGTGCAAACCAGCCCAGCATGAACTGCAGGTAGCGATCTGCAGCTTCTATGTCTTCAGGTCTGGAGGGATCCATTGGCTCAGCCCAATCAGAGTTTAATGCAATACCCACTTTCCCTCCTTGTGCCTTCCTGTACTTGTCATTGTAGACATGCCAGGCCTCAGCATGAGACTTGAGCATATTGTGAGTGGCCTGCATAGGCAAATTAAATAGTGATGTAAATGTAAAAGAATGACAATGAAACTGAATATTTACATTATCGTTAGACCATTGCCCTCACCTGATAAGAGGCAACCACGTAGTCTTTTACTCCAGGGGGATGCTCACCAGTGCCATACCCAGCATGGCTCACCACCCAGGGGCTACTGAATGTGTTCCAGGTCTTGACCCTGTCTCCAAACCTGGAGAAGCAGAAGTCTGCATAGTCCTTGAAGGCTTCAACAATGGAAGCATTGGTCCATCCACCATAGTCCTGAAGTGTCTGGGGTAGATCCCAGTGGTAGAGAGTGACAACAGGTTGTATGCCAGACTCAATGAGAGCGTTGATCAGCTTGTCATAGTAGAGAGGCCCTTTCTCTGACTGGCTTCTTCGGTGGCCTGAGGGGAAAATACGGGCCCAGGAAATGGAAAACTGGTAGGTGTTGACATGAAGACCTCGCAGGAGGTAGACATCATAATCCACCTTGTGGTAACTGTCACAAGCTAGATCAGCTGTCTGATTCGCAAAGGCTAGGCCATCATGACCAAAACGGTCCCAAATGGTCTCTCCCTTCCCACCTTCTAACCAGCCTCCCTCAACCTTGAAGGACTCACTGGAGGTAGCCCATTGGAAGTCATCGGGAAAGGACTCATTAAGAAAGGCATCTCGCTCAGTTAAGGTCATGGCGGCAAAATTACTCCAGGTTTTGCAGTAAGTCACGGAACATAACGATGTTTGAAGATGGCGTCCGTCCCTTTGAAGTAAATGACTGAAGATGAAAGGAACAAGATGTTGAAAATAAATTGGTAACACTTGAGGAGAAATCAAACCAATAGTTTTTTGGCATTATTAGGATTAGTGCAAACTGTTTACAGGTGGAAAGAAGCTGCAACTCCAATTGAGTTTTCACACTTTCTGTATAAGTACAGTGGTTTACTTTCCACCAATGTGGGTGTTTTAAAAACTGAAATGTCCCCTGAAGACACATTTTAGCTGAAATGTCCCCAATACTTATTGTGTTGTGTTTCACAAATACAAATACACACAAAATATGTATTGCATATTAAATACATATTTTTCTATATGCACTATACCTTTTTGGAATGCTCTCAGCTGGACCTAACAAATCCACCATGTCAAATCCAAGAATATTTTGCTCTCCATGGTTCATCACTGTAAAGGTAAAACAATGTATCATAAATGTCATGTATCGTATAAAGCATGTATATAAAGGACAGAATATGACAACTTATCATTAGTATGGTCACAATTAATCAGAAGTATTTTTGACTGGAAGACAAAAGTATCTCCCTTCTCTTTTTTAAGATTTGGGACAGGAACTGATGAGAACAGCCAACAAGGTTCACCTCATAAAAGACAATGGGTTTGTCGCTAAACTTTTCCTGCAAGAAAACTTTGATGTTCAATACAAGTGCATGTAACAGAATTCCCAGAATATACGAGTTGTCAATTTGTTATCAATACAGTTAAAGACTGTACATACCAAAACACGTTTCAGTTCCTCAGCCAGGTTTTGTCCAGCAGTGCAGTCATATTGAATTTTGATTGAAAGGAAATCTGAATATTTCTGACATAGCGATAAATGCGTAAGTGTGGCTGGATGTAAAAAGCATATTACTTTTCCGTGGCCTCAATGAAATGAATGTTGTCACACAGTTTGATGTAACTATAGAAGTTATTTCATAATCATACTAACATATTGCATTGCATTTATATTATAAATAATGTGCCTATGTTCTGTTTGACTATATGATCTCACCAGTCGTTGAGTGTCACTGATGATTTGGACTTCACTGGCCTCAACCCCAACTGATACTCCTCCATCTGAAACACATGAGTTATTAATCTGCACTATTCCTATTTGTTAGACCGAGAAACCATATTCTCCCTTCCCCTGCTTTACTCCATTTCCTCACCATGACCTTTGGTGTGGTCATCAGATATGGAAACCCTTATCTCATTCAGCTCTGCCACATTTACTGTGAATCTAATAAAGCTAGACATCTACAACAGAGGATAAGATAAAACACTTCCAAAATATGATGATGAATAATATGCCACTTGGACATGGTGATTATATGGTACGTACTGTAATAAATTACATAAAGGAGACTGACAGGACATTATTGGTGTCCATATTTTAAAGAAATACATATTTGGGGGAATGTGTATAATATATTGTGCAAGACATCTCTATTTGATCTTCTGATGCAGCATTTGTAAAGCTTCAATAGTTTGATTGAGCAAACACGCACATCATACAGAGTGGATTTTTTTTCTTATTTCAGGCTACTTCATTAGGAAATTGAATGAAAACAATGTAATAATAAGAGTATAATAAAAAAGCATACTTGCAAAATGATTGACCAGATATTTCTCTATTTTTCTAAATACGTACTCACTGTTAATACCCTCCACAAGAGTCTTCAGCACTCCACTTAGATTATCCAGACTCGATACATTATGCAATAAAATTGATCTCCTACCTCTCCCAGGAAACAGATCCATGAAGCACGACCAGAGGCTGCAGGCCCACCTCCAGCAGCTGCCTCAGCAGGGTCTGGTAACAGGTAACCACAGCCTGCTGCGGTTGGCTGGGGAGGCCTGTAGGTAGAAGTTGAGCCCATGACAGCGGCACTTTGAAGTGGGTCACCCCTCTTTTCTTGAGGTACTCAAAGTTCTGTTTTGACCCTGAAGGTATGGGATGACTGCAGTCAAATGTGTCCAACGCTGAGGGTTCTCCATAAAGGCCCCTCACCTGTTCGTTGGTCATGGGACCTGCAAGAAACGCGGCCTGCTGTTGATGATCATGTTTCTGGCACATGCAGCCATGCACAGTGATCACAAACAGGGAGAGAAGTTTCCCCAGTGACAACATAATGTCCAAGCGCAGAGGACTGAATGAGCCATCGAATGGGTAATCGTTTATAGGAGCGCTGTTTACGAGCTTGAACTTTCAGTCAGACCAGAGTATCATCATTGACACTACCGTATGCAGGGGTCCAAACTGCTGTTAAACTTTATGATGTGTTTAAGTGAGAGGGGTCACAGCCTTGAATGATCCTGATAAAACACTAAAGGGTCAAACGAGAGGCCTTGATAAAAGGTCAAAATAAAAAAAGGAGAAAATGTGTAGAAAGATCAAGGATGAAATTCCAGAAAAAGATTCAAGCTTGAATGGAGCCAGTGCAAACCCAGAACCCGGGGGGAGTAAACTCACAGATGGCTGATGTAAACTATAGGCCGACGCCACACGTGAAGCACATACGTGATATGATGCACATGAGATAGCAGTGTTGTTTTGACCGTATCTCAGAGTTCCAGTGAAAATATATATTTATTGCTTGTTTATTTCTATATCACTTTTCTTAACAATGCTACAAAGTGCTTCACAACAGCCTCAAAAACATCAGTGCATCATTTGCAACATCCAATTAATTAGTTTAGTCTTTTTCAGAAAAGAAAGGGGACATCAGTGAAAACACATGTACACAATGTAATCAATATCATATTGCAGAATTACATCAAAGTAGATTGATTGTTCCCCTTTCGGTCGACCACAGTGATCTCTGCACAAGCAGCATAACGGCATGAGCATATCACCTTCTGTGCATTTGTGTTATTCAATGAAAATGACATGGAGTCTAGGACATGTTTTTAGATTATTTGTTGAAGCAAAACTTCAAACACTTTTTCCGTTGGATAATTCAAAAACAACATTGCTGATAAGAGTTTATGATGGATACTGTGATCACTGTCACATGCTTGAGTCTAAAACTAAGATAAATATAGCCGGTGTGAAAGATTCCCTTGCATTTACTGTACTTGTGTGGATTACGTTCTCTCTCAGACTCAATCTGAATGCTGTTATAGAAACTTACATTTTCACAAAGCATGTTGTTCAACATATTGCACGGTCCTCAAACATGAGTACAAGAGAGGGATGCATTTATCACTTCACATGTGCGAGTCCAGAGTCTTCCTGACCGTATCACAGTGCTGCAATAAAACACTGTAACCTGCACCACTTGGATGTGATATCCATCTCTTGGATGTGTAATAATGCGAACAGAATTGCTTTATATAGCTTGGCCATCAGTGGATAAGAACAGTCCATCTTTTTCAAGCCAGAATGAAGTACCTATTGTGGGTTGGATTTCTGTCCGTTTTTTGCCTGTACGGTTGCCAAAGCAGTGAGCTGACTGGATCAGAAGACTTCATGCTTGTTGCAGGCCCTCTGGCAAAGCAGCCGGCGGGAAGCTCAGGCAATACGGTGAATGATGCATTTGACTGCAGTCATCCCTTATCTCCAGGCTTTAAACAGAACTTTGAGTACCTCAAGAACAGAGGGGTGACCCACTTCAAAGTGCCGCTGTCATGGGCTCAACTTCTACCTACAGGCCTCCCAAGCCAACCGCAGCAGGCTGTGGTTACCTGTTACCAGACCTTGCTGAGGCAGCTGCTGGAGGTGGGCCTGCAGCCTCTGGTCGTGCTTCATGGATCCACAGTGCCAGACACTCTGAGATCCAGGTATGGAGGCTGGGAGAGCCAGGAGCTGCTAGAGATGTTTCAGCGCTATGCAGAGTTTGCCTTTGAGGAGTTTGGAGCACTGGCACACTCATGGGTGACACTGAGTGACTTGGATGATGTTTGGCATGAAGGGCAGCCTGCGGGTGCTCCCGGTCCTCTGCAAAATATCCTCCAGCTCAACAAGAACATTTACCAGATCTACCATCAACGGTTTCCTGACAAAGGTAATAGAGATGGAGAAGAGAATATACATTTTGATTGATTGATTTAGCTCCTTTTTGCATTGTTCGTCATTTGTTACTATGTGTTGATATGAAACAAGAACAATAATAGTTTTTTGTCCCCCTTAACCATTTCAGATAAGATGTATTCACTAATATATTATGTGTTGTATTGTCTTTTTAATTTGTTTTGAGAAATAACATGTAAAAATAATTACTTTACGACCAACTGATAACCTTAACCCTTTACCCGGTTATTTATGATAGAGATTACATGTGTAGATTACCATGACTATCTCAACAGTCAATCCAGGCGAGATCAATAAAATAATCGAAGCATGCATTTCACTATACAGCTGTGTGTTTGTGCTTTGTTGAAATATCCTCAGTGAAAAAGGGCCTGGTGTTTTTGGAATACATTGTGTTCATAGTGCCTTTGTGCTTCCATGTTCACAGGGAGACGTCTTTCAATCGGACTGAGAGCTGGTGACGCTGCAATTCTTCCACAGATCAAAGGTTCCTCTCCAGTAAGATTAATCTTCTGTTCACTTATAAACATCTTCTTTCTTTACATAATTAACTTTAGGTGCTATTGCTTCTATGCTCCAAATGAAAACCATTTAAGAAAAGTAGATCAATATCATAAAAACTGGTTAGCGATGTTCACCTTAATATTATGTATAATTTGCTGAATTTGAAGCCTACATATTGTCACATCTCCCTGCAAACCTATTATATTAGTTGTTGCATGTATAAAGGGGACGGACTACACCAAAAGACTTTCGACCTCCTTGTAGCTTTCCTATCACGCTTCCTCCATCTAGAAGTTACGGTCTTATCTTCACAAGGTCCTGTTTGTGCTTAATTTTCTGAATTTGTTTCATCATATTCCAATGTGTATAGTAAGCCTTTCAGCTTGTTATCTTCTTATCTTAACTCCTTGACAATTAGTGCCCAAAGATGATGTGTCAGCAACTTGTTTCCCACACCTGTATCTGCACTCTCCACAAATATTCATTGCAAAACAACAAAACCTTTGGTATACACCTATTTTACCAATTGGCCAGTTTGTGTTTTATGCAATGTATTCATTAACATACATACGTGGGATAACAGTGCTGTGTCTCCTATTTTGAACAGATAGATTTCTTGTCAGTGCACATTGAATACAACTGTGCCTCTGCATCAAACTTTGCAAAGGAGCTGAGCATCTTACAGGTAAGAAAACAATAAAAGGTTCTTCTTTTCACATTGCATTTCATATTTTGGATCACACTGCTGCCACATGCATGTTATGTTGTAGGTGTCCAGTGGGGACCTGCCTATCCTGATATATGAGGTGGCTGTTCGTGGTTGTCCTGACAGTCAATACCAGCTTCTTGGCAATTTCCTACAAGGTAAATGTCATTATAGCTTACTTAATCCAGTATTGTTCATATAATTTACGTAGCTTGTGAATTCCAATCAAACTAGGCAGCGCTGTTCAAATATGAATCAATATTCTGTTCTGTTGAAACATAATCTGAACTAATCCTCTGTTTTTACTGACCAAACAGATCAAGACTAGTCTGTTGTAAATTGCAATATAATAAACCTTTATAATACAATAATCACTGGAGTGTTATTCGGAGTGTTATCATATGGGAGTGATACGTGTAAATTATTATTGTTATGGTCCAGTAAACTTTTACAAGGACAATCACATGCGTGGTGGAGCACAGCTGTAGGACTTGCTTTGATATTTATAAGTTAATGCATGAAACACAACACAGTGTGTTTAGGCAAAACATGTTGTTTGAACATTCATTTCTACTGGAACATTTTATTGGTGAAATGAAGAATGTGGAGTTTAAAGCAGATGCCTACATTACATTTGGTATCATGGCCCCCTCAGGATAAAATCACCAACTTTAGTGATTCTTTAACGTTTTAGCTTCAAGTGGAAATATCACTTTGTCCAATACTTAGGTTTCAGACCAAATACCTGCCAAGCACATTGGCAGATATTCTCTACTATGACACAAGACATTCCCCGCAGCCTCAACTGTACTTTGAGTTTAGCTAATTAGCTGTAATATAGCCAAAAGGAATGTATCTTTTTAATTCTGCATATTTTATTACTGTTGATTATAATAGTAACTTTATTCTATACGTATATTGCATATAACTATTAGTAACGTTGTCTTTCATTCATCACAGCCTTATTGAAAAACAATAACCTGAATATTGTGGGATGTGACATGATGGATATGTTGGGTAAGCTGGACATGGAGGACATCCCAACCAGGTAACAGTTTTTCTACTGTACTGACAAAGTTTGTTTCTTGTATGTTTACACTGCTTTATTTCTTTCTTGTTTCCAGCAATCATGGTATTTCAGACTACAAAAGTATGAAAACATTTAAAAACAGTTATCAGAATGTATGGAATAAGTTTGAGACCCAGACCACAACAGAACGAGACCTTTTCCTCAATGAATCCTTCCCCTCAAGCTTCCAATGGGCTACCTCCAGTGAGTCCTTCAAGGTTGAGGGAGGCTGGTTAGAAGGTGGGAAGGGAGAGACCATTTGGGACCGTTTTGGTCATGACGGCCTAGCCTTTGCGAATCAGACAGCTGATCTAGCTTGTGACAGTTACCACAAGGTGGATTATGATGTCTACCTCCTGCGAGGTCTTCATGTCAACACCTACCAGTTTTCCATTTCCTGGGCCCGTATTTTCCCCTCAGGCCACCGAAGAAGCCAGTCAGAGAAAGGGCCTCTCTACTATGACAAGCTGATCAACGCTCTCATTGAGTCTGGCATACAACCTGTTGTCACTCTCTACCACTGGGATCTACCCCAGACACTTCAGGACTATGGTGGATGGACCAATGCTTCCATTGTTGAAGCCTTCAAGGACTATGCAGACTTCTGCTTCTCCAGGTTTGGAGACAGGGTCAAGACCTGGAACACATTCAGTAGCCCCTGGGTGGTGAGCCATGCTGGGTATGGCACTGGTGAGCATCCCCCTGGAGTAAAAGACTACGTGGTTGCCTCTTATCAGGTGAGGGCAATGGTCTAACGATAATGTAAATATTCAGTTTCATTGTCATTCTTTTACATTTACATCACTATTTAATTTGCCTATGCAGGCCACTCACAATATGCTCAAGTCTCATGCTGAGGCCTGGCATGTCTACAGTGACAAGTACAGGAAGGCACAAGGAGGGAAAGTGGGCATTGCATTAAACTCTGATTGGGCTGAGCCAATGGATCCCTCCAGACCTGAAGACATAGAAGCTGCAGATCGCTACCTGCAGTTCATGCTGGGCTGGTTTGCACATCCTATATTTGTAAATGGAGATTATCCTCCAACACTCAAGACTCAGATTGAACAGAAAATAAATGAGTGTCCTCTCTCTGAGCCTGCAAGACTTCCAGTTTTCACTGCTGAAGAGAGCCAGAGGATAAGTGGAACAGCTGACTTCTTGGGCTTAAACCACTATACTTCTCGGCTGGTCAACAACAGTGTTGGTGGCTGCACCCCCGGTCCTCAGGGGGTGGGAGACTTCCAGGCCCATGTGGACCCGTCATGGTCTTCTACAGCTTCTGACTGGATCTATTCTACACCTTGGGGTCTCAGAAGGCTTCTCAACTACATTTCCACAGAATACTTGAACATTACCAAAGTGCCTATCCACATAACAGGGAATGGTATGCCTACTGAGTACAGTGGGGAGACTCTCAATGACATTAGTAGAATAAAGTATATGAAGAGTTACATCAATGAGGCCCTGAAAGGTAAGTGTCTGGGATTTCTCTGATAGGAAACCTCATTTTATAAAGTGTTGAAATATTGTCAGCTTTAATGTGCTGTTGTGTGTATCCATTTTCTAGCAATATACATAGATGGAGTGGATGTGCAGCAATTCACAGTGCAGGCCCTCATGGATGGATTTGAGGGAAAACAAGGCTACAGCCAAAGATTTGGTCTTCACTATGTCAACTTTGAAGATGCAGGCAGACCAAGATCCCCAAAGCAATCTGCATATTTCTACTCTCAGCTTATCAAGCACAATGGATTTGGATTACATAAAGGGCATACTTTTAAAGGATCAGAGATGCAAAACATCCGCCTTCCAGCAGCTTTAACACCCTCTGATGTTCCGTCTAAATCCAAGGTTGTCTGGGAGAAATTTTCAAACCAGTCAAATTTTCAGAGAAAAATCTACCACTATGGCACGTTCCCACAAGGCTTCAGTTGGGGAGTATCATCTTCAGCTTACCAGATTGAAGGCGGCTGGAATGCTGATGGGAAAGGGCCCAGCATCTGGGATACATTCACCCAAAAACCTAACAGTATTCCTGCAAATGCCAATGGAGATGTGGCCTGTGACAGCTACCACAGACTTGAAGAAGACTTCTACATGCTGCGAGCTCTCAGGGTGAAGTCATACAGATTCTCTTTGTCCTGGTCCAGGATCTTTCCTGATGGTCGCCTTACCTCCCTGAACCAGAAAGGTGTTGACTACTACAATAGACTAATTGATGGCCTAATAGCAAATAATATCACTCCCATGGTGACTCTCTATCACTGGGACCTTCCTCAAGCTTTGCAAAACCTTAGTGGCTGGGAAAATGTAGAGATGATTAACATTTTTAATGACTTTTGTGACTTCTGCTTTTCCACCTTTGGAGACAGAGTAAAATTTTGGATGACTTTCAATCAGCCTCACACAATTGCGTGGTCAGGATATGGACTCGGACAGATTCCACCAAATGTTAAGAATCCAGGAATTGCCCCTTACAGAGTTGCACACAACCTCATAAAGGCACACGCCACGGCTTACCACACATATGACGATAAGTATCGCAAATCCCAAAGTGGTCTCGTATCCATAGCCCTCAATGCTGATTGGATTGAACCCAAAGATGTCAATGTTCCCCGTGAAGTGGTGGCCGCTGACCGCGCCCTGCAGTTCCAACTAGGTTGGTTTGCACACCCCATCTTCAAGAATGGCGACTATCCAGATGCAATGAAGTGGCAAGTTGGAAACAAAAGTGAACTCCAAGGTCTTTCAGAGACAAGACTACCTTCCTTCACTGAAGAAGAGAAGAGCTTCATCAAAGGAACTGCTGACATGTTCTGTGTAAATCATTACACTACAAAGATAGTAAGCCATGCTACTGTGAGGCTTTCCCCTCAATCCTATGAATATGACCGGGACTTGTCAGAAGAAGACGAAGTTGATTCTCCAACTACTGCCATCAGTAACCAGAGAGCTGTAGCATGGGGCTTGAGAAGACTCCTCAACTGGATCAAAGAGGAGTACGGAGATCCGGAGATTTACATTACTGAGAATGGAGTCGCTACAGAATCAAAGACAACCTGGGATGACTCTGCCAGAGTATTTTATTACAAGACATACATTGATGAGGCTCTGAAAGGTACACTGATATAAATATATTTGTAAAGATAAATAACAACATTATATGATTATAATGATTATAATGTTTAGATTTTTAGTCTTGATGATTTCTTTTTGTGTGTATGTTTTAATAACAGCCTATGACTTTGATGGTGTGAAGGTGAAAGGATACATAGCAACATCGGTCATGGATTCTTTTGAGTGGCTCAATGGCTACAAAGTAGGATTTGGGCTTCACCATGTGGACTTCACTAACCCGAACCGGCCGAGGACACCTAAGTACTCAGCCCATTTCTACTACCAAGTTATAAAGGACAATGGTTTCCCTACACCAGATGATGAGAAGCTTATTCATGGACATTTCCGCAAAGATTTTATTTGGAGTACTGCAACGGCATCATATCAGGTAACTTTTTGATGAATCAATCATTAATGCTGGATCAGAGATTTGCACATTTATTCCTTACGCTGTTCTTTCCTAATGAAATCTCTGTTTTGCATTTCTTTTCTCCAGATTGAAGGGGGATGGAGAGCGGATGGAAAAGGCCTCAGCATCTGGGACAAGTTTGCTCACACTCCTCTCCGAGTGTTCAATGATGACAATGGCGATATAGCCTGCAACAGTTACAACAAAGTAGATGAGGATGTGGCTATATTGAAGCAACTTAAGGTGACCCATTATCGTTTCTCCATATCCTGGCCGCGGGTGCTTCCTGATGGTACCACAAAGCACATCAATGAGGCTGGGCTAAACTATTACCACAGACTGGTGGATGCACTGCTCGCTGCAAACATTCAACCTCATGTATGTGTAATGCTTTCTTCTCAGGAAATTACGCACTTGCAATGGAAAGTTGGTTAATTTGGTAAACATTGCTTTCCCTTTGTTGTCAGATTACTCTCTACCACTGGGACCTTCCACAAGTTCTGCAGGACATTGGGGGCTGGGAGAATGAGACTATTATTGTCAAATTCAAGGATTACGCTGACCTCATCTTTAGCCGTCTTGGCCACAAAGTGAAATTTTGGATCACCATTAATGAGCCATACAATATAGCCAATGTGGGCCATGGCTATGGGGCGGCTGCCCCAGGTATGCTTTTTACGTAATGCTCTTTATCTCACACAAACTCATATCACTGTATGCTCACTTTGATTGGTATGAAATACAGGTTAAAAAATGAGAATTTATTAAAACAGTATTGCATGGTCATGGATTGTTTTATAACTGTTTTTTCTTGAAAGCAATTTTTTGTTTTGACGATTCTAAACCACAATGACAAGAAGCATATAGCTTAAGAAACTAGAAAATATGTCTGTTGCTCCTTGTGTATCTGTCCAGGGATCAGTTTCCGACCAGGCACTCTGCCTTACATTGTGGGTCACAACCTGCTTAAAGCACACGCTGAGGCCTGGCATCTCTACAATGACACGTACCGGGCCCAACAGAAAGGAATTATCTCCATCACCATCAACTCTGACTGGTCAGAGCCCAGAAATCCCTATAAGCAGGAGGACATTGACGCTGCAAGACGTGTGGTGCAGGTACTTAAAAGAACAAAAAAGGAAATACTTACTGTTGTTGCCGTTTGCAGATTCTTCTTTAGCATACTCATTCCGTTCACATTTTGCAATAGACTTGTAAGCTGCAGTTCAGGTCTGTTGTGTGTCTCCTTGTGCAGTTCTACATTGGCTGGTTTGCCCATCCTGTATTTAACGGAGACTACAGCAACGTGATGAAGACAATCATTCGAGGGCGAAGCCTAGCTGCTGGTCTGCTAAAATCTCGGTATATAAAAACAACATTAAAGCAAGAAAGAGAACTAATGGAAATTTGTTTTACATTTTCCAGGTAAATTTAATTAATTTTATTCAATCTCACCAGGCTGCCTGAGTTCACTCCTGAGGAGATTAAGAGGATTAAGGGAACCTATGATTATTTTGGGTTCAACCATTACACCACTGTCCTGGCGTTCCCTGTGAAATACGGAAACCTTCAGCACTATGATGCCGATAGGTAAGCAAGTACAAACATACCTACAGGAACCAAGTGGGAGCAGCAAGTCACACCTGCTGAAGATGTATACCTTCATTTTTGTAAAATTAAACCATTTCACTGATTTGATCTTCTCAGAGGTGCAGGAACGATTGCTGATCGTACCTGGCTGGATTCAGGCTCATCTTGGCTGAAGATCTCACCGTTTGGATTCCGCAGGATATTGAACTTCATTAAGGAGGAGTATGGAAATCCACCTATTATCATCACAGAAAATGGCATATCAGAGCGAGGGCCGATTGACCTAAACGATATTCATAGGAGCTACTACTATGAAAAGTACATCAACCAGTTGCTGAAAGGTATCAAACCACATCTCGCATCATATATTTTAATATTGACAATATATAATATGTAAAGTATCTCTGTGAAATGATTTAAGTGCAATGGATCATAGCAATCTTACTGTTTCACAGAATATTTTCATGTTCAAACCAAGATACTGAATAAGAATCTTGAGTGTATTTGCAATCCTGACGGTGTTCATTTTCTCCTCTTAGCTTACTTGCTAGATAACGTGGATATCCGGGGTTACACATCGTGGTCCCTGATGGACAACCTAGAGTGGGCCACTGGCTTTTCCGAACGATTTGGCCATTTCTACGTCAACCACTCTGACCCTAAATTGCCTCGAGTGGCCAAGACTTCTGCTAAACTCTACTCCACCATCATCAACTGCAACGGATTCCCAGATCCCGCCTTGGGACCCCATGAGTGCTTGAACACCGTGCCCGAAGGTAAATTGATGCATTTATGCAACCAGTACCTTTAAAGTTCAATTCAAATGTAATTTGTGCAAAAACACAAGTAAAAGAATGCAAGAGGTTGTGGTTGTATGAGTGTTATGTGCTGGACTGTTTCTTAGTCTCAACTTCAAGTATCAACTTCCTTTACAGTCAATATTAATATATATGTGTGTCTTTTCTACAGCAACGAGCGCGCCCATCAGGCCCACTCCCTCTAGCGACACTGTGAGCTTCCTGGGGATGAAGCTCTCCACCAATGACGCTGAGACCGGATTTACCACCACATTTGCTCTGCTGATCGTTGCGGCGTTTGGAGCTGTTTGTACATCTTTATTTTTATTGAAGGCAAAAAAACATTCCAAGGAAAACAATTATATGGAATCTATGAAAATGGTACGGAAATTCTGATTGCAAAAAGAGTTGAAATGCCGTAACCTGTCTGTATATTGTTGTGAGCACCATTTCATAAAATGGCATGCATGCTAATGAAGTTGTAGAGTACATTTTTTTAAGCCATTGCAAATCTTTATTCTTCTCCCCTAGCGCCTGATTCAACAGATTTTTATTTCTCATTCATTCAGTTATATCTTCAATATGTTTATGCTGGTCTCATGTTTGAGATTATGGTTAAAAGAATAAACAAGTTGCTCATGATCCATGTTTTTTACTGCTAGAACTAGTAGACGTACTATGGAATGTGAACCACACTGAATCACGCAAGATCTGCCCTTCGCTTGAGGCAGCACTCATACCAAAAAAAGCAAAAACTCTAAGAAGTCATTGACAGCAGCAGGTCCACGCTCGGACCAACGAGACAGCCCTCTACTTGGATCAAGTACATGATAGGTATTGATTGCACCTGCATTGTGAAAGAAGATATCGCAACATGCATGAAATACATGATTGTGATTCGCAGAAGTCAGACATCTGTTCTGTTCCTCAATAAAGCATAATAAATCATTTGATTGAGAAAAAGTCAACTTTGGACTAAACATTTGGGAGCAGCAAACAAAATCCGATGGTCTTGTTGAGTCCCCAGAAGATGTAGTTAGAAACTGTGGAGGTCTGCTGATGCCACTAGATAGAATGCAGGTGTACATTCATCCTGCTTGGTTTCTGAGGAGATTCAGATCCTCTCAATCTCTAACCCCCCAATGAGGAAAACGCTATTATATTGTCCAACTAAAGTAATATTGTGTCATTGCACTTATAAATGCTACAGTTCATGTTTGATGCCACGATGAGGGTTGCTGATTATCCGGCAAACTGGAGGGTTCAATTTAGTCACAGGTCACAGACAACGAAACCAAACTAAAATCATAAAAACGATGTATTGTCTAAATCCCACTGCATTTTTAATGTTGGCTATTATATTTGACATTGATGCTGCAGTCAAATTAGTGATTTATTGTAGCGCTATATGTGACGTATATTTTATATATAAGTCAATCCTGGTTTGAAGCGTTCCCACATATTCATGAGTTCTAAGAAGATGAACACAGTGGACAGGTTGTAAACGCTTCAGAGAGGAGAGAGGAGCGCACTGAGGCCTTCAACACATTCACACACCACATGTCAACACGGATTCATTTCAATTCATTTCAAAGGCATAGCCTGCTACCATGCTATGCAAACCAGTGAATCAATGAATTTTATTCAGCATTGCTTTGAGTTTGAAAGATAAACATCAAATGTAGTAAAACTACAGCCATGCTGGTGGTGAAGGTATCATATTGTGAAAAAACATTGGAAGAATACGAAGCACTTGATAAAAAAACATTGCTATTTAAAGAAATATATAAAGTAGTGATGCGGTTTGGCCTGAAGGTGGCACCAGAGGAACACAAATGTTAAGAAACCCAAAGGTTAACCTTTAAAAGGTGCCAACATTTCAAATGTGATTACATTGTGTGCAAAGAGAAAGGAGGTATATTTCAGAATAAGTTAGGATGCCCAATGCTTCCTCCTGCATGTAAAAGGCCCTCAGCCGTCTTCAGGTGATCAAATACAGCAAGACTTTGTACCCTCCTACACACCGATGTTTAACCGATCTGAGTCCCACAAAATCCTTCAGGTTTAGTGACATGTTTACATACAGCAGCGTGTTTCACCTGAATAAAGTATACTATATATATATACATTATATTCTATTGGGACTATTGGTGCTCTATTACTAAAATGTCAGACTGTGCATATAAAGTAACCATTGATGGAGAAATGTACCAAAGTCAACAGAAAACACCAACTAGATTAATACAAATTATATAAATACCAGTGAATCTGAGACATGCACATTCTTTTGGGTAATTTGCTGTTAAAAATGTGGCGAGCACCACTGTCATTAAAGGGATATTTAATTGTCTTGATTACCACAGTGGTTTAATTTTGACTCAACAGTGCCACATGCATGAAATATGGTAAAATCTTAACAGTATCATCACCAAACCTGCAGGATATGTCCACAAGAGTACCCTGAAACATACCCTGAGAGTTCTTTTAAATCGACCACTAACGGTGATGATGAATAGAAATTTAAAAAAAAATGCACAGAGCAGACCATGAATCAGAAAGTTTGTGCAATCATTGCAAAACTATTTTGAAGTGGCTCAATAGTTGGGACATAAACTCATTGGTTTATGGTTACACATGTTTATGGCCACACATGTGCACAGGCCTGTTGCTAATTTGACCAAAAACCAATGAGTTTATGTTCAAACATCAGCAGACTAGCTGGAACTTTTTTAATTAACCGGTTGAAACTTGTCCCCAAAATGTCAAGTAACATGACCGTCTGCAGGCGTTGAGATGATGACGAGACATTTGCTCAGCTTTGTGATGCGCGAAACCCACACCTGCCTTCTGAACTGCTGCTTGCGATGATGTTTATGTATTTGTATTCTGCTTTATAATGGGTTTGCATAAGTATTTCTGTGCCTCAGTAGATCCCTACAGATAAATGGTAAACTTGGACTGTGATGAAGTATACACTACATATGTTGACTGGAATTCCACTGGGATTGTAGTTTATCCAAAACCAATAACCAGTAACATATATACTGATATTTACACATCTGAAAATCTCACGTGTACCTTTTATTATAACACCAAAATTATTAAAATAACCCTAGTGGTTGCAGAGATGCACCCTTTTTAGTTTGGGTATGCAATTCGAGCGGAGGCCTAAACATAGGTTGGTTTTTAAAAGGATAATTATTTACACACTTTGTGTGTTTGTCCAGACTTAAAGCGACACTCGCCTGACGTCATCTTTTTAGCAATTTAAACTATTTCAAGTTAACAATAGCAGACTGAAACATTACGACCACACTACAACTGTTTTGTTGGAAAAATTTATTTGAAAAACTAACCACAAAGTACTATCGATACAAAACGTGTAAAAAAAGTACAAAAATCATTGTTCAAAAATTACTTGAGATGACAGTATATGAGTTGGCACTAATTGGCACTGTGGGTACGATTCAGAATACAAAAAGATGGCATCTTATAGCGCGTTCAAGGCATTGAATTCACATTGAGATGATTACAACCTTCATTGAGACTTTGGAACAGCGATGACTCTCGTCCCAAAAAGAAAAACATGAACACAACAGTATTTTTCCCTTCTTTAACTTCAAATACAATTAAATCCACGTCTGTTCGGAAAAGGGAATGTTTGCTGGACAGAGACGATGTGTAAATAATAATAAGCTGCAGGTTATCGATCTTTCTTTTGGAAAAAGAAACTCTTGCAGTCAACCATTTTCAGAACGCGCCCACCGGTCTGCAGACGGGTTTGAGGGAACTAAGACAGCAGTGAATGTCCTTCGTTTTAAAAGTTTTCATCTCTGCCACAGTGACAAGAACCTCTTGTCGGTACCACAATACTCACTAATACAAAAATAAAAAGAACAGTATCAAATACATGTTTAAACGAAACGAGACAATATCAAGAATTACATGTTTTTTCAAGCATTACCCAGGTTTGTTTGTTCCTTTGGACAGAGCCCTCCCTCCCCCCCCCCTCCACGTGTGTTCCAGTTACCATCGAAGCGCCAGGCTTGGGAATGTCGACTGGTGCGGTTCCAACATTGTCAAAACAATTGGAAAAATATATATATTTGATACACACTTGAGAGAAACCTTTGTATGAATATTACCTCTTCAAAATGTCTTCATCAGCATGACAATTGTTCCAGTACCTTTCTGTCACGAGTGGTGCCTTGTCCGCTCACCTTTTGTTTTTGTTTGTTTTAGCATCTCACTCACTGTTTCACTTCCGAGGACTACAGTTTAAACATTTTTTTTTGCACTACAACTGGCTTGGCCATACCATAACAAAATGCCATAAAACGAGTTCCAGTTTAAGTCAAAGGCAAACTTGAGATGCATTCACTGTGGACTTCCAACTGAGGACAAACGCTTAAAAGAAAAAGAAAACTAATAGCTCTAAAGTCTCATAATAAAAATATATAAACAAATAGCTGCCCTGAGGGAGAAGTACATGTTCACCGGAAACCGTTTCTCGCTGCACGACGGTAGTTTGTAAGCACTTTGGATCTTCAGACAAGCGTCTCAAGTATTGCTGGGTCCGAGGCGGCCGCTCCCCTCCTCTTCTGACTCGCTGCCCGACCGCGGCTGGTCGTAACACTGGAAGGCTTGGGCTGACTTCATCCGCCTCAAGCAAATGTAGTGTCACACGCACATTGATTCCCTTACGTCCTCTCGCTGATCCCGATGTGAATTCAAGTCTACAGTGTCAGCTGGGCTCGTGAGAACCTATGCACGGAGACCTGTGTACAGAGAGACGGGGTCAGTAAAGCATGTTGCATTGATCCACAAAGTGAAAAGAGAGAAAAATCAAAAGTACGAACTTATTAAAAACTCAGAAGCCTCACCTTTCTCACATGTACTGCTCTGCTTCTCCTGGGCAAAGTTCAGTCTGTTCTGCTCAACCGCGGTGCCGTTGGACTCGGGGCTGCTGCTGCGCGACGGGCTGCTCTCCTCGTTCTGATAAGCCATGTCCAGATGCTGCTGGGCCAGTTTCAGGTGTCTCCGCAGCCTCTCCAGCTCCCGCGACGACGCCTCGTCGCCAAACGACTCGCGGCCCGAGTCGGCCAGGTTGTCCCGGAAGCCCATTTTCCCCGACGGGTCCTTCTTCAGAGCCGTGTGGTAGCCCGGAGGTGCCGACGGCTGCCGGCAGATGGAGGACCTCTGGCTGGACGGGGCCGTGTGCCGGGGGGTGGGAGGCCGAGCCCGCGGCACGCAGAAGCAGTCCCGGATGCCGCTGACGCCGAGGTGAAGGATCTCCAGCAAGGTGAAGAGCAGGCAGAGGGCGCTGACGCCGTACATGATGAGCAGGAAGATGGTTTTCTCCGTGGGGCGGGAGACAAAGCAGTCCACCGTGTGCGGGCAGGGCGAGCGCGTGCACACGTACGACGGCACCACCTCCAGCCCGTAAAGGACGTACTGTCCGAACAGGAACGAGCCCTCGAAAATGGCGCGCGACAGCAGCTGAAACACGTAGACCTTCATCAGGCCGTCGCGCTTGATGCGCCGCCGCCCGTCGTGCTTTTTGCTCGGCTTCTCCACCACTTCCTTTTCCTTCTCCGGCTCGATCTCCTCCAAGATCATAGGGTCCTCCTCCCCGTTATCCTCCGCCTCCTCGTAGTCCCGGTTGGTGCCGCGGCTCACTATCGGCATCCGCTTCCGGGGCTGGTAGTCGCCGTCATCCATGCGGGCGATCTTGTGCATGGCGAAGCCGAGGTACATGATGGTGGGGGTGGTGATCATAATCACCTGGAAGACCCAGAAGCGGATGTGCGATAGCGGCGCGAACGCGTCGTAGCACACGTTCTCACAACCGGGCTGCTGCGTGTTACACACAAATTTGCTCTGTTCATCGTAGTAGATGGACTCGCCCCCGACGGCGGTCAGCACGATGCGGAAGACGATGAGGAGGGTGAGCCAGATTTTGCCCACGAAGGTGGAGTGGTTGGAAATCTCGTCCAGCAGACGAGTGAGGAAGCTCCAGCTCATTTTGCCTCTTGAACGGTAGCGAACCTCTCAGACCTGTGCAGAAAAGATATAAGGAAATTAAAATCAGATGAAATGAAAAAGAAAATAAACTGGCAACTGGCGGTAAGAGAGCATGTGAAAGGTAATATTTACTTGAAAATATTTGACGGGAAAACAAATCAATCTGCCCGAGTCGCATGAAGGACAGCAACTCAAAGATAACGCGAATCAAAATTATACAGCCATTGACATACTAGTTTTTATAAAAGAAGAAAACTAATCAGTTTATTTGATAATTTTTTGTATTATTATATTTGATCAATGTGCTAATTTTGGCTCAGATTCAGCCCCATGAACTCCGTAGTCTTGGTTCATATCCCATGCCGGTGTGAACGCACCCGAGACACAGAGGTCCGGTCCCTCGGCCCACTCAGGAAGTGGTTTGAGCCGCATGTGGCCACATTCTTTTAGCAATGTGACCTGGCCCACATTGTATGTGTGTGTGTGTGTGTGTGTGTGTGTGTGTCTCGCAAAAGAAATAGAAAACAGCTTGTGTAGCCAAGAGTTACGTTGAACCTATACTTTATGAATACTATAAAATAAATCACACTCATTTCCACTTTGTCAACAGCTTCACGCCTTCTGCTGACCTGATCCAATCACAAGTGGTTACTCAAGACATTCCAATGCCAGGTGTGAACGGGACCCATCGACTCCATGTGTTTGCAACAGATCCCACAAGGGAGCGCTGTTGTGCCACTACAAAGTTGAGCCATCACAAGCTAAGGGGCAAACATCCCAGACGGCTGTGTAAGAAGACTCTAGTGAGGTCATGTAGACGCGGTGTTTGGGGGCGTTATCCCACTGGAGAACTAAAATGAAAAAGTATATGAGCTCTGGTGTTCAGAGACAAAAGCCCTGAAGTTTAACTACACGTGTGAAGTGGCTCGTCATGGTGAGACTAAAAGATTGCCAAAATAGCGTAATGAGCTGACGGTAAAAAAACAAGAAAGAGCCCATGAGGAGTTCCTGTGGTTTGGTTTCACACCATCTATGACCAACCTCATAAACAACTTCTTCTGAGTAATTAACCGCTGCCGTAAACTGCCAGACTCCTCTTCGCCAGAGTGTTTGTGATTCAGACCATTATAACCCTTCATGTCTCACCTCTAGGCTTCTGCCCCATTTCACAACTCGAGTTGTCTTTTAGAGCTACACGGCGCCACAGACCACCAAACTATCTCCCTTCAGGCCTGCTTAGAAGGACCTTGTTGGCTACTCTGAAGCGGGGTTAAAAGGTTATCAGAAGTGGGTGAAATCACATCTTGGAATCTGCATCGTCGCTCCATTGAAACTCTGCAGTGGCCAAACTCAGATTACCACAAGATAAAGCCGGTACGAAGTAGCCAATGGCAAATTTGGGAATTCCAAACCTAAAGTAGCAATGCTTTATCTCTTGGCTATGATCCAAATAGACTCCACAGACACACAACGCTTAAGGGCTATGGGGAAGCTATGTGATGACACGGACTGTCAAATCTCAAGAATGATGAAACATAATTCTTGAGATTGTATTGCAAGCCAGAATATGAATAATTTACACGGTTTGTACAGAAACAAAATTAGCTGAATCTAAATAAGACACGCTGATGGGATAATAGATTTGATCACCTAAAAGTACTAATTGATTCCAATAAACGGTTCAAGAACATGTCCTCACCTCCATCAGCAACTACACTATGACCCGTTCTTGTCTTTCCTGTTTCAAGCCCAGCTACTTCATCAAGGTTGCTAAATGCGACAAAGTTAATCTAAAGAACAAACAAATACAGTCTGTGTAAATATGACGGACACCTTCATGAAGTTACAGAAACTTATTTTCAAACCTCAACGCATCAACATGACTAGCAACCCTCGTCTCTCACTTCCAGAGCAACAGCGTAAGATCTACAGTATCCCCGTTCAGTATAATTCAGACCAACAATTCCTTATCGCTCTACACTTCTCCGCTTAATTCCTCATCCAAATGAATGTGAACGAAGAACTGATCAGACTGTACGCTCCCAAATCTGCAATTCACTTTCAAGTTGTCAATCAAAAATACAAAAAAAAGGCAAAGAAACCATGAACTTTGTTCAAGAAACCCACAAAAAATTAAGTATATCATCACTGAAACGCCTCCACAGATACATCACCTCCAAGCGCTCCAGTAGAGATCCAAAGAGCTCTTTGTATCGACGACTCCCAGGTGTGAATGGGAGTGCTGTGTGAAGCTAGGGAGGAAACCGTCCTTGGAAAAACAACGACTTAGAATAAAGTTTCCATTGTGTGGACACTAAGATTAACATGATGCATGGTCCACTTCAAGTTAACTCACTTTTGCGATAGACACGGTGGCTCCGCCAGACTCTCTGAAGGGATCATTGATTTCTTATTGTGCACGTCTGGCGATTAGGAGTTTGCATACCGCGTTGTAATCTGTGCGTTGACATGATAGAGATGCAGAGAGGGTACTTATCTATGGATTGCATGCAAGGTCGCACTGCCTTCCCCCGGCAATGTCAACGAGCAGCGAAGCGGACACCGGCTCGTTTCCCCGTGCATAGTGGTTTACTCGCTGCTTTTATGGGGTTCTCCCACCTAACTGCTCACAAAGACTGCCGTTGTCGTCGCCTTCCTCTGTGGCTTTCTGCACCCTGCGGTTACACCTGAACGCAGGACGGCTGCGGCGTCGGGTTTCCACATCAAGATAACCGACAAAGGGCTCCATTCAGCGGAGGATCGTTCCGCACCAAATAAATGTGACACATGGCGAAATCAAAAGGTTGCGAGTGACTGCAAAGCTTCATTCTGGCGGCATCATCAGATGACCTAAAGCATGAACTACGGCGCTCTTCTGTCAGGCTCGCAGCCGGCGACAAAGTCTACGGCACACTTCGCCGCGTGTAATCTAGGTTAACGGTTATGAGTTGCCCCGAGCAACTGTCAGAACCGACATCCACAGGCTCACATCTGTGAAGGAATGTGTGTCACGTTGGCTGTAAAATACAAACAGGGGGAGGAAATCTGACTTAAAGCTCTGAGTCTGGAACTCTTTTCTAAAATATTGATTCGTACACAGTCGTGTGATTTTAAGGCCTGGTGTGTTTCTGCTGCTGTGCAAAAACATGTGGAACTTTTATTTAAAGGTCATTACCAATATTGATACTAGTTTGATCATTTTTCCCAACCAACTGGCACTGTCAACATATTTAAATGAGTATCGTCTTACGCACTACATCAAAAGTTTTGGCTTGTCACTCACTGACCCAATATATATGCCGATATGTTCAAATAAGTCAATATGACATCAGTCTGACACCATGAACTATCATCTAAAAAACACAATATGAACCTAAAGTCCAGATGGCTTCTATAATGCCGCTCCAGCGTTCCCAAATAAGAAGCCAGTCCCTGTCTGGAGAGCATAAAATACACAAAAACAAATCTGTTAACACGTGTCAATCAATTCGGATCGTCCGTCTGTGGCCCTTCAACATCATATTTCCTAAAGTAGGCAATGGAAGCAAAGTAAAAGCAGCAGTGTCTCAACACTGATGAGCGCTGCAGAACAGAGGGGCTTTTGTGGCTCTCACATCTGGGAGGCTAGTTATGGTCATCCCTCCCTTATCCCACAGCAGTACAGCCAAGAGGCCCTGGGCTCAGGGAGGAAAAGACAAGGGGAAAAAATGACCTGAATGGGTTAGACTGGGGAGTGACCGACTGGACTGTGCTGGTAAAACTTGTGGGGGGAGGGAGGGGTAATTCGCCCTCCGTATGGCCACGCGCAATAATACCATAAAAGCTGTAGAAACTGTGCTAGGTCAGAAAATAAGCTGTAGGTCACGCTCTGGTGAAGCCGCTTCAATTATTCAGACGCTATAATGTCTAATGGAGAACTAAATTACTCCAATGTACATGGACAACACGAGCGCAAAAAAAAAAAAAAGCCTCCGCGTGGCTAACGGGACATAGTCACGGCGCGGACTCCACGAGCGCCCACAGCCGCGAATTGAGGGTTAATTAAGATAACGGCGTAACATTGCACAGCTGCACAGGAAGTAGTTTAATAGGCACTATTCTCCAGAATATCAGGATATTGAAGACGAGTGTGTGTGTGAAGGGGGAGGAGGATTCCTGCGCGTTGCTCCATTACCAAACCCCAGTCGACCCAGTCAGAAAAAAGCAGATAAAATAAATGAGCCCCATTCCCTCTGCGTACCGGCGTTACACGGCTCGTGCTGCCTTCTGGCAACAGCCGTAACTTGCTGATAATCTCACACGACGTGGTCCAATTCCCCGCCGCGTCCTGGCAGCCCCTTGCGCATGAACTTAAGTTAACGTCGGCGTTTAAACGATACGTTTCCCCGGACCCTGGGTCTGTGAATGCGGGTGAACCAAAAGCCGGAATTAAGCTAGCAACCTTAAATAAATTTAAAAAAAAAGATACTCGCCGGCGGCAAAGTTAAAGATATAACTCCGGTCGAAGCCCCGTTGTTGTTAGCGGCGAGCTAAAGAGCGACGTGGAGAGGTTGCCGCGTTTGCGTTATCGCGATTTGTTTGTGTGTGTGCGCGTTATCGTACCTTCAGTCGTGATTTTGGGTCCCTCTGCTTTGGCGCGGCGGCTCCTCGGGGTTCTCGCATATAATGAGAGCTTTTCCTCCGCTTTCTCTTTATTAAAATAAAGCCCTCCCGCTCTAATATCAAGCCATCCAGTTTTCTCTCTCTCTTTTCCGCGAGGAGCCCGTGTCCTTCTCCAGTTGTGTGCTGTACTGCGGGGTGAGGACAAAGAATATTCCCAAATCCCCCCCTCCTCCTCTCCTTTTCCTCCTCCCCGTTTCAGCAGCACCCCACCCCCTTGTCTGCGCCAGAGTGGAGGAAAACGATCAACTGCCAGCATTCCTGATGCAATCCTCGCTTGGTCTTTCTGCTACAACTTTACCCTGGACTCTGAGAATAACCTCTGGCTCCAGAAAGGGCTCAGACAGCAACACATTAAAAAAAATAAAAAGAATGAATGCCACATATTTAATGAACAACACAATATTAAGTTCTTGGAAATTCCAAGACAGTTGAAAATGCACGACCCTCAGACAACGCAAAGCATTTGGATTGCCACCAAACAGAAGGAGCATCCGAGTCCTCTCAGGGTGCTTAACCTCAGCTGAAGAATGTGTTATCTGGGCGATCTGCCACACAGTGCTTTTTGGAGCAGCAGGTGAAGATAGCATCAGTACACATGATGCTCTTCGGGATGTGTGACAACGTACGCAACCCAACCGATAAGCCGCCGAGCGGCCCCCTCTTTCCTGCCGATGCAGATGTTCGGAAGTAGTTGCTGCCATCGGGCCCCTTCCTCCGTGTCACACTTATTTTGGCACGTGTCTTTCCTCGGCTCCCCCTCGGCACCTGTATGATGACACATTCTACGCTTTTACTAATGCTCATTAATAGAGGACAAAAGAGCGTTGGTGCTATATGTTAAGTCAGGATGTATGTCCCCCATATGGACTCGAAGGGGTCTGTCGTGAATCACAAAGTGAATGGTTCGGTGTCTTAACCCAGCACTGTGTGGACTTGCTATTCAAAGAAGAAGACAAAAGCAACCACCTGCAGTATGGTATTAGCCTTACACTAAATCAAAGGGGAGATTTCCTTTTAGCAGGAGAAATTCCAGTCGGCTTACGCTGCACTTTCTGCCAACGGTGTGACTCAACTGAGATATGTGCAGTTGCCCAGATATTGCAGGCATCCAGTCAGCATCGGTCTCCCGAGGTATAGTCGCTCAAGGAATTGAATGATCACATTGTTCTGCTCGGATCTCCTGAGAGGCCAGTCTTCATTGCTTACCGGCCCTCCACAAGCACACAGAAAAGGCAGACAAAGCCCATTGTACTCTGTATTTTACACGTAGCGTGTTGCGAATGGGCAGCAAAAGATCTGTCAGCGGCTAGCTGGTGAGAGCTCCCTACAAGCAGCGAGATATTGTTTAATATCTGCTGCAAACGGGGAGTCAGTAGAGGAATGCAATGCCCTTCCCCCCTTCTCAGGGAGCAGCGGAGCTCTATTGTGAACCACAAGCATGCTTTTATTCATAGGGTGCAGTGTGGGGTGCCCTGGAAAACCACAGTCCTAATGACAGAGGAAGATAATCTGAAGACTGCCCAGCCCGGCCCTCGTGGTTCCCTCAGACCGGGATCTCAATTTAGCCTTTTTATGTTGCTAACAGAATATTTTTATGTTGACATTGACGTAAACGCTGGTTGGAATTCTTATATCTTAGAATCCAGATGTCAGGATGGACACAAACCCTCTCTTCAAACACAGTTGGTTGGTCCGTGAAGATACAGAACAATGCTGTTCTTATTGTGAGTGAACAGCCGTGGATCCTTGAGGCCGGGGTTGTTTTTCACTTCCTTTATTTGAGGCAGGGTGTATTGACTCACGGTGTCATTTTCAGAGCAGGGTGAGCTACTCAGGCGTGCCACATTGTGAAAGAGAGTGGTGCCGTTTACGTTGTGCATTTTAAGACGAATCCGCATCATCGCAGTTTGCAACCCCAGAGGGTTGGATGGGTTCGAATGAAGCCACATTGCCCGCGTTCTTTTCAAAAACACCCTGCAAAGTAACTCATCGTCAAACTGTTGCTTGCGTAAACGCTGACGTGGGACACACACGCACACACACGCACCCACACTGGGCTCCAGGGGCCTGTGATTGCCCAACAGAGGAGATTTAAACGTTCTCCCATTGTTGTGGCGTTCCAGTGCGGGCCTCATAAATACCGTTTTATGATTCACCCACATTGGTGTAGATATGGTCCAACCCTGTTTGATTGCGACTGCTTGCTTTAACTCGATACTACTATTGTCTCTGTTTTACCACCCCAAAAAAAAGAGTCTGTACTGGCTGTTCCTTACGACTGCTGCCCACTGACGGTTTTCTGTTTGTGGTGACAGCTCCGTTATTATGATGTTGCAACAGAACATTTCCTACGAGGTGAAAGGGCTTTGCTCAAGACTTGCCCTCTTGTGTGCTTCAGAACCTGAATCATCCCCTTGTTTGCTTTCCTGCCAACACACACACACACACACACACACACACACACACACACACACACACACACTTTTCATGGAAGAGTCAGCTTACATCTGTTGTTGTGCTTGAATGCTTGTGCAAGTTCTAGAAAAGCCACAATGTCCCTCTTAAGACAGTTGTCCTCAGCTCATTTGCCAGCAGAAGGATCTGAAATGCTTTAGAGGGGTTGGACAGTGTGTGTGTGTGTGTGTGTGTGTGTGTGTTTGGATCACATGGTGGGTATGGATGTGTGTATGCATACAAACACACTGCAAAGGGATTCCCTTTTCTCTCCGTATTAACACCGTCTTCACTGAGCAGATGAACCGCACAGGCCCACAAACGGCCAGCCAACAGTCACTTTAGGATGTTTGAGTTAGCAGAAATGTCAGCTGGTTTTTAATCTTTTAACTCGCATTCTTGAGGCGGTCTCCCTGCCAACACGCCCCGAGAAAATGCACTCATTTCATTAAATGGCATTAGCACAATTTTATGCTGGCGAGCATCCAAGGTGACTTTGAAAAAAAGAAAAACTACCAGCCGTGTCTTTGCCTTCTCTTGCAGCTGGCAGTTGTGAAACCGTTTTTATTATTAACTTGTCCACTCCTCAACGCTGTTTATTAATTCTTTGCGATTTATTTATTCAATCATCCGTACTTGGGTCACAAATCTACCTGCACCTGTAAGGCTTCTGGCAATTATTCGCTATCAATAATTAAG
The DNA here is from genome assembly GCF_910589615.1 of Taurulus bubalis. Classification (NCBI taxonomy): domain Eukaryota; kingdom Metazoa; phylum Chordata; class Actinopteri; order Perciformes; family Cottidae; genus Taurulus; species Taurulus bubalis. Next base: position 19,477,667 of record NC_136603.1, on the reverse strand, counting down.
TTCAGCCGTAAAAACCAGCCCACATTGTTTAATTCACAGTACAACAGGGAAGTCGAGTTCCCTGCCAAGCGAGACTAATGCTTTCCATCTGTGTACTGTTTAGGAGTCTGTGTATCCCAAATAGTGCCTAATAAGGTTCGGCCTCAGATCAGAATGACTCAGTTTAACTTAAACCCACAATATAACAGATACAGAAGGAGTGGGCTTGTTAGAGATGAGTTATGGACAACGTGATCTCCAGAAGGTCAGAATTAAACCGTACCGACGATCTATACAGGGCTGAAGGGTTGAGCATTCTGTATTCTGAGGTGCTCTATATCACGCCTTAAGACCCATATACTGTATATAACAGCAATAACCAGAGGTGTTGGTGGCATGCATGCCAAGGGAAGTCAATATAATTACTGCGGTCACATGTGGGTCTTGGCATGAGAGAAAAAAAAGAAATTTGATTTTGGAAGTCTGTGTTTTGCACACGTTTGCAACAGAAAGTATGAGGCTTACTCACTTCGTTATGCAGAAGTGTGTTTCATCAGTCCTCTGTGTATACCATACACATAATGTACCAGAGAATGTTTACACTTTGTTTATTTTATTCAAAGCAAGATAAGATGAATAATGTAACATTAGATTTAATGAGCGCTACCACAATGGACCACTTGTAGATAGGCGTTCTGCATTACAGCTGAAATACTTTCAGGTTTAATCCCTTTCAGTGAGTGCATACAATCTTCCCTCAGAGCAGTCTCTGAATTCCAGGACTTACTGCTCCCTCCTTGCTGGTTTACGGCTTGCTCTTCCTGCCTAATCCTGCCTGGGACGGTCTGCAGGGACAGGGTGACTAGGCATGGGGTAAAGGGGGGGGGGCTTAATTTGCAAGCTCACCTTGTTTTCATGGGGGAGGGGGACTAACAACCTCAGCAGTGATATTCCTTTTTTTTTGTCTGCATCGTCTTTCCTGTGCTGTGATTCCCCCAAATCCCCAATATTCTGCAATGTAATTCCTTTGTTTCACTGTATGATAGTGGAAACATATGACTGCACATTATACTGTTATAGAACCCATTGTGAGCACCCCTCAGTATATGACGGGGTACATGTGCGCGGGACACACAAAAGAAACCTCAGCGTTTATAGGGAGGAGGGGTACAGAGTTCCCATGGAAACCGACGGCCCTACCCCCGTAGCAGATGGCGGTGCGGGTATCGGGGGCTGGGTGTCGCGATGGCGGGACCCAGAGATGATTATCTGTCTCCGGGTTTCTGTCCTGAAACAACAGCTTCTTCTTAAATAAACAGGTGGCTTGGGTTGATGTTGGGCATTAATGCAAGAGGCAGGCTTTGTTCTGGGTTACAGGAAAAGAGAAGTTATTGCTCAGGTCAAATTAAAAGCCTTTGCAGATTTGCAACCACTTGTCTAATTGCATTTTAATTGAGTTGTAGCTTGATTAAAGTCTTGGATTTAGTCTTTGTTCGAATTTAACACTCAGATTGACCGGTAGCACCAGTTTTACCAAATTTTCCACTGTATTTCCACCAACGAAATCTGTTAAATCTGGCACAACGAGATAAACCACTAGTGTTGGTTGGGTATTTTTAAGATTTTTAAGACATAATTTGCTCTTGATGTTTCCCCAGACAGTGTTCACCATCTGTTCAATTTGAGGGATAATGACACAAAGACTTGAATTTTCAACACGACATCCTCTGGCGGCGCTGCAGTGTCCGGTCCTCTTACTGGATTGCTTTGTAACGTGAACGTTATATTACAAGTCATCCTTTCACCACCAAACAAAATAAAATTGCAACCATGATCCTTCTTACTCCTATCTCTGAATGTTATAAACCGCCATTGAGTATGTTGCCTTCTGATAAGCTTTAACACTCCCGGAAGAGGACTTCCTGGATTCGGACAATATCTGAGGGCAAAACCTCCCCACCAACGCTACTCTGTGTTGTTTTAGCTCTAACTCTGTCTCAGCCAGCCCTATGCCAGCCCTGTGCCAGCCCTGTTCCAGTAATGTTTGAAAAGGGAAAATCAAGTCAGCCATTTGGCTTAATGCGCACTTTGAATGTTGGCCAGGGAGCTACTGTCCTCAAGTCATTTTCATCGCAGAATCATGCTGAAGGACCAACGTCTTAACCCCGATCCTGTCCTTTAAGTCCAGGTTCTCACGGGGACGACTGAGTATCCAGCTCTCTTAAATTATAGTGTTACATCAAAACAGTTTCACAACAGAGTTTCACACTGGTTATCAAGGAGCAATCTTTGTTGCCTCGGAGGCTAATGTGCTTGAGGCTGAAGAGCAAAGGCAGTCCTTTAAAGAGAGGGAGAAAAAGAACCACTTCAAGGGACAGGAAATGTGGTTATTGAGGACGGCCTCTGTGCCCCGCTGCCCCAGCTGCTTACAACATATCTCTGGACTGCACACTCTTCTTTGCTCCTGCAGTCTACGCACCCATAAATCTTCACGGACATGTTTTGCTTACTAAAAAAAAAGATGCATGGATTGAATTAAGTAGCACCAAAACACTTTGTGCATGTTTGGTTTTCAGCTTCATACCGGCAACTCCCAGAGCAGCAGCTGTGTTGTTCAGTTCAAGAGAAACTGTTGCTGCTTGCTGAGAGATGTTTAAATCCTAACATAAGAAATGATTATGGACTTAATAAGTACATCATGGGAAACTACCATTACAAGTGAAAACAACTGTATGGGAGTAAAGACGCTCACACACTCATATATTTGTGTGCATGTGGATACGTTCCTCTAACAGACTCCTTGTGTAACTCAACTTTCCAGCTGCCCGCATCTGGTTTGGATATTGTGTAACTTTGAACCCTCCAAAGCTCGTCTTCCTCTTTCCACTACCAATGACATCCAACGTGTCAGAAAAACGTGTCAGAAAAACTCAAACTTTTAGTTTCATCTCTATGCGGAGTGTCCTCTCTGAAGTGCCATCTTATTGAAGGACCATGCATCAAACAAATAGCGAACTATAAAAAGTAATCGCCTTTAATTCAGACTATCAACCTCCCCCCGCTACTCTGGTGATGTCAGCATGACTGCGTGCCAAACTGCCATAAATGCGTAAAAGACTTGGCAGCTGTATTGCCAAGTCTTGGAATGAAGTTGGACAGGGAGGAAGAATGGGCTGAGTAAAACTGTGAAGATCACCATTGATTCAGGGAAGCAGCTCCTCCTCCACTGGATGACAGGAAAATGAGATACTCTATCAAAGTGACAGAGACTGCAGAGGAAAACATGATTTGTGTGTTTCAAGGGAATACAGCGTGAAGGTTGAGCTTCAGCATCACTTAAGATGGATTAATTTGACTTTAAATCCATATTTAGTGAACTTTTTTTTTAGTTGATATACCAGGTTATGTTGTGAATCTTTTTATCCATCAATCAACTCACACAGCGCATGATTTTTTTCTTTTTTTATCGTTCTTTTTCAAATGCTCAAGTAACTGGTGGACTGACAAAGAGGTGTTCGGTTTCAAAACGTGCGTTTGGATTGTATGTCCTCGCACAGCTTGGACCTTGTTCTTCTCTTGCACATGTGTTTATTCCATCAGGCCCTGCCTTCTCATATCTCAGTGGTGATGTCATGAAAGGAGAGGTTTTTCGGTTCTCATAGCTTCTTGTTACATCGGTCCAAGTCAGTCTCTGGGGCTGAATGGGCCTTATTACATATACGCTCCTCGTGGTGAAAACTGCTTCTCCCTGCTAGAAAACCATGACTACATCTACGAGACGCAGTTTTGCCATGACGCTTGTTAGGGAGTAATAGGGAGGTGACACATTTAAACAAAGTGTATCATTTTTCTGGAAACAGTATTGCCAACCATTGGAGGATATGAGTGGTGACCGGATCTCTGTCTGTAGATCTGAATCCACCAGCCGATTCACTTTGGCAGCATAACAAAAGGTTTCAACATAGGAATTCCTCAAATTTGAATAGTAAAGGGCCGCTACATTTCACACAAATAGAGTAACGGGTCGGGTAGCTCCCCATTATCACCCTGTTGATCTTTTAAACATGTAAATCAGAGAGCAAATATCCTCCTTTCATTAACATCCAGATACTGAAGTATGTAAATGAGTAGTCATTAACTCCACTTTCTGAGTTAACGATTCTTTTTTGAGTTTCTTCTTGAATTCAAAATGCAGAACCAAACAGAAAAACAAGCATGAAAGTTGAGCTCAGGAGTAATGGATGTGATTGAAAGATCGAGAAAAACCTTGAGTAGAGCACGAGTTAAGATTATTTTGTGGAGCAGAAATACTCTGCAGGTGAGATAAACAAAACCAAGTTCTTACTTCTTCGATCTTTACGACCATCCAAGCAAGGTCACTGTGACATTGACTTGTAGACGGGGACAGGACGTGTTTATGGGGTCGGGGTTTCTTTACAGCGTCGATGGCCTGTTGTGAGCCCATTGTGTTTGGGTGGTGTAAAAAATCGCTCCCGACTTTGCTCTTTTAAACTCACTTTGCAGACATTTTATGCCCTGACTGGAAGAAACTGCCCGTAAACACAACTATCCATGTGTTGCACAGCAACCTTATGACACAATTCCCATGCTTGAATTGGAGAACTGCCTCCTTTTAGTTTGCGATATGAACTTCAGGACATCCAGTGGGCAGTGAGAAAAACACGATACTCCAACTAGTGATGTTCCATTGAATAGGAACGTTTTGCTTTTCACAGGTCTGCTCAGCAAACTGTTGTTTCTGTTTTCGGTCCTTCAATGCATTTGTCAGTAGATTCGGTTTACTTGGGACAGAGCTGTCCAAAACAGTTTTGGTCACTACAGTGAAACTAAGAACCCCAAAGTTTAGGATCAACAAGTTCATACAGAAATGAAATGATTTAATTAACATGTCTGTTGGTATCTATAGAACATTTCAAATCTGTTTCTATTTGGCTTTCACTTATAATTTGAAGGGATCATTTCAGGTTTTGATGATGGTGTCGCCCTAATGAAGTCACCTGGGAGACAGAGCATTAAAGACCGAAGTGAAAAGACTACAGGAAGTTTTGTAAAACTAAAAAGCAAATTGTGTCAGGCTAATGCTGTCTTCAGATTCCACCATACAAATAATAATGGTGAGGCAGCAATGCTCAACAAAAATGTAATGTCTTCGGCATTATGTTTCTATTATTACATGTATTACACTGTAAGTTGATCGTCAGCACAGTGGACTTTCCATGTCAAGATTTCATTGAATCTGTGATTCACCCGCCCTCAGAATACTGTACCACACTGTGCAACGAGTCAGTGTTGTGTTGCTCGCAACTACGGTTGCTAACAGTATGAACAGCACAAGCAGCAGTAACAGTGCCGACAAAGTTCACCATCGGCTTAACACTGACGCAGTCGGTCGGAGCGGCATTATCAGCTATGGGGGAGAAAAAAACATCAGGGTGTTCAGTTTTCAAAATGAGATCTTTTTTATAGAAAAAAAGGACATGGAGCAACATTAAAATGTCAAAAAACACATATAAATGTATATATATATATATATATATATATATATATATATATATATATATATATATATACATATACATATACATATACATACATATACATTTTTTTACTTGGAGCTATGTTTCATTATCAGGGAGAATATTGAATAATATATTGGTCAAATATGATTTGTCATCGCCTCATAGTCGACCCTCTAAAATGTTTCTTTGTCTGAGTGACCTCTTCTCTCTCACCAACAATACAAAATAACAGCTATTCAGTGCAGATGAGTATTGTAATTAACTAATTCAATGAATGGGCTGAACTACAACCACACCCGAACAATTCTAAAATGCAACGTCACTTCTGGTCACCAAAATAATGGAGACTCTTGTGGTTTGGCTTTAAGAACTAAAAGCATGAAAGACGACAAAAAGTTCAGACTGTCTGAGCAACATGAGCAAACCATGTCTCACCAAGGGAGTAACACATTCAATCAGTGCTTTTTAAATGAATACATCCTTCTTCTGTGTGGCTGCTTTCCCTGACAAAAAGGGAGTGAGGATGTTTGTTCATAACAACATGGTGGTAACAGTGTCCTCCTCCAAAAGATTTTTTTAAAGGGTAATTATTCTATTCTTGCCAAGAACCACAATAACGATCCACTGCTTCAGATCATCTTCACGACAAATTTGACTTCTGTGAGAAACAGCAGCTATTAGCAGTAATAAACTAGCTCTGGCAATAAAGATTTCTCAATTGGTGGTACTAGTACCCCTAGGGGAACCGTGGAATATTGCAGGGGGGACTTGAGATTCATATATATATATATATATACTACAAGAAGTTTAATAAATGTAAATGTAAAACTAGATTATACATTCAATATTACTATTTCCAATGCTTTTACCCTAAACAACCCTAAACTGTCAACTGCACCCAAACACTTCAGTTTCTGTCAAAAGATGAATGATTACTTGTGTTTGCTGAGAAATTTTCAGAGGACAAAACCCTCATTGTCCGCATTATATGAGTAACGTTAGCATGTACTGGAGTCAACCAGAGAAAGAGTGACACATTAACCATCTCAACTGCTTCAGGCACTCTTAGCTAGCATGGTTAGTGACGGCTCTTTGGCATCTGTTTGTTGTTTTTGGGCATCTTTGCTGGATGCCCAACAAACAACAAGCCCTCTTTATTAAAATGTGACAAGAGAAAGATGGGTTTTCTAATCTGATTCCTATGTCGGCATTGATGATCTCACAACCCTTTTCTATGGTAAAGGTTAGGCTAGGTTTAGGCGCAAACACCACTTTTTTTAGGGCTGGGGAAAGATGATGGTTTGGAGTCAAATAGGCACTTAGTTCATTTCCTGACCAAGGTTTAAAATATCCATTAAAGAGCCATAAACACACGGTAACTGTGGGAACCGGCGTCATCTTCAAACAAGTGTTTCTCTCTCACCAGTGTCTGTGTGAAACAATGCTAATAGCCAATGATGTACTCTAAGCTAACAGGGAGGTTTTCTTCCTGCCATATTAGATGTTCCACCCATTCCTTTGCCCATTTGTGCGGCCGAGGACACAAAAGCAACCTCTTACGTTCAGCTCTCGGCCCTTCTGGCTGTTCTCACAACGATGTTGTCGTCTATCGGTGAGCACTTAGCCGACGCTATAACTAAAGACTGGACGGCGTAAGTAATGTCACAGGAAAACAGGAAGTCAAGAAGAGCCAGAGGCTGCTGGAAAACAAGCATTTGTTGTGTGTGTCTGTGCTGAGCAATGAGTCTATGTGAGCGTGTGTCAGAGAGGTAAAGGCAGGGTTACGCCTCCTGTTTTGTATCAATGTGCAAGTAAAGCTTTTTGTCGAGGGACAAAGACATCACTGTTATATGCTGCTACAACCCTCACAATGAAGAGGTGACTATAAACTGAAGACACATGTCTCATCCACAGACGCTTGTTAAACAAGTATTCTATGCAAAGTCATGGATCATATGGACGTTGAGAACAAATACTGAACATTCACTGAGAGCCTATAATAGTCCAATGGTGAATACATATTTGATGTGTGGCCAGTCTATCCCTTTATTTGTCTCTGTGTAAATAGTGTGTCACTGTAAGTCCTGCACATTTGTTATGCCTGGTATGATGCGGTGCTCATTCATGTTATAGAAGGTCAATATTAGTTTTTTACGAGGAGAGAGGGGGTTGAACTGGTTCCACAGGATGAAGAAGAATAAAGTTGCCAGGTCACTGAATGAATCCTGGTCTTTGACAGATGGGCCTTTTCTTTCTCCGTGCCCTCTGGCACATTGGACTGTTGCCTTCTGGGATTTATTTGCTGTGAATTTGTTAAACATGATTTATTCCCATGGGAATCAAAAGAAGAAGCCAACCGCAAGGCTGACTTTGGTGCTGTGTCAACATCACAATGATACTTCAAAACACTTGGCCACAGCTTATTAAGAATACAAATATTTCCTGTGACCTGTCAGGTTCATGAGCACTGAGTGCAAAGCCTTGATTGTGGTCCACAGGGTCAATACACATTTCGCAAACTCAACCTCCTCATCCTGAGTAGCTTTCAGACCAAACCTTTTTCAAACACGGACACTCCTCCCAACCTGTTTGTTGTTGATTAGTTTGCCTTGGGGCTCCTGGGAGGTTCAGCGGTGTTTATGTCACCTGACACTTCTGGTATACCTTTTAGACAACTGCTGAAGTATGAAGGGAAACCCATTTTACCAGTAGAGAAAAATAATAAAAATGGTGACTGTTCTTTTATGTTTGAAACACGTAGCGTCACCTGAACTGGTGTAGTTTAAAAGTTTGCTTTTAAGGGGAAATGCAGGCAGAATCTGAAGGAGTGTAGATGTTGGCAAAAGGCTTGTTTTGTCTGAGAACCCCAGATAGCTGAAACCTTTTCTCAGCCATTTAAACACACAGACCACCAGTGTGTGGGTTGGCATAACATTTCCATGGCTCCTCTCTGCTCTGTGAGAGAACAGGCCTGTTATTTTAAGCTCGACTTGAATGCTCGAAAATATCCCAAATGGCACAGCGGTTGCCCCTTGATTAAGATTCGGTTTTGGAAACTATATGCTGCGGTTTGGGTCGCTGTGAATCCGGCTGAGTGTAATATAAACCTGGAAATCCAACCCAAAGCCTCTGGCTCCTTATGAGAAGGCCATTAGACACGCCTCCCATTGAAGGAAAAAGCGTTTGGATTCTAAAATAAGACCACCTGACATCATTACATACAACCAGATCCTGAGGCCACGCTGTTTGTTCTCGTGCTCTCCCAAAACTGACACAAGTCTGGTGCGTAAGTAACAATAGGACACAGAGAAAAGAATGAAAAAGGTCATGTGGACAAGCCGTTCTCAAACAGTCAACAACTCTCAACAACTCTCTGTCCCATGCTGCCCCAACTCATGACTACATGTATCTGAAAACAACAACAACCGATAACAAATAGATATTGTTGAGGCAAGAATTTTAACAGACACTAAACTGAGAAGACATAGAGGCATCGCCAACAGAATCGTCTGTTTTCTGAAACCCAAATGCTGATTCACTGTGAGTCTGCCTCTTAAATCTGCAGTGAGTCAAACTCCTGCGTCGGCGTATTTGGTCAATTAACTGGAACACAGTGTGTACTTAAACATATAAACATTTAAAGCAGTACATTTTATTGTCCTTTTTTTGTTTTACATACTGTTTCATGCCTCACAAACTTTAAAGCTTCATTGTGTATCTTGTGTGTGTTGACGGCCTCTCTGGCGCCTTTCCTGTGTGAACTTTGTTCATCTCCAGTACAGTTTGAACTCGGTACTCAGCTTGACCCTCATAGTTGGATTTGTTGTTTTTCGGAGAGACCAATGCTGGAGCAGAGCCATCCTAACATACATAAACACATAAACTGTCATAAAACTGGCCAGGGTCTGTTGAAATACCATTTTTAAAGTATATGAATTCCAATAAATGTGAAAATGCGAGTCATGGGCCTTTAAGCAGGCAATGGACTGTCCTTGGTGAAATTGTTCAACTAACTTCAATGGTTATATTTCCATGAAAAGATAAAAACATACATCCACTGCACTGCACTCGAGGCAGACGGGGCTTCTGGTAAAGGCAGTCTATCACAAGTTAATGTTCAATAAAAAAAGAAGAGAGGGATGTGACTTACTCTTTTGCACAGCAGGGACATTAATGAAAGAGCTGAGTCAGAGTTTTTAAAGGATCCCGTGGTGACTTTTAAGAATGGATTTGTCCTTGGTATTGCCCTAAAAAAAATTGTGCTGTGTGACAAAATGTCAAGAATGCTTTATAAACTATAAAACGCATTATTTAACAACTCATTCCTTGCCCTTCAACATCAGATAGAAAATATGCACAAGTGAAGGAAAAAGACACAAGGTTTGATTGCAGTACTGCATTCCTCAACATCAGAAATTAAATTAAATTAAATTTAATTTATTTTGTATGGCCCAAAATAACAAATTACAAATTTGCCTCCGTGGGCTTTACAGTCTGTACACATACGAAATCCCTGTCCCAGGACCTCCCATCGGATCAGGAAAAACTCCTAAAATGGACAGAAGCAATAGATATCATGTGTACAGAATGAACAACGTAACAGAGTTACAGCGCATTACATGAATATGACAGAAACTCCAGGTGACATGCACAAAAATAGTGAGCTTTGCTGACAAGTGTGTGCACTGGCTACTGTTTCCTCATCCAACTCAACACCCTTCCCAATACAGGACCTCTCAGTGGTGTGTTCTCAACCTAATCCCCAGCCATGAACCAGATAATAACAAAGCAAACAGAGCAGGCGGGGTTGTCTGGGTGGTCCCATTTCAGCTCATAAGGGCAAATAGGCTGCTGGATTTTCTTTAGTAATGCGACTGTATGTATTGAGGCGTTAATAAAGGCAGGAAAGTTTAAAATAAAGGATTTTGTCGGAGCTGCCAGACTATTCGAGCTTTCAGGTTGACACCTGATATTTATGTACAACAAACAACATGCACCTGCTCAACTTTAGAATCGGCAGCAGCTGCAGGGACATAATGAGTTTCACTTCACCATCAAAATAATATATGATATTTTATCGTGACGTGAGAATATTCCTTAAATCCTGAATGTATTAACATGACTTACATGACTCACACATTAGCAAAGAGATGTCATGATATCTTTGTTATTCTGCACTTATTTCTTCAGTTTTAAACTGTATGTATTCAATATATTTGGGGCACGTCTTTATTTTGAAACAGTGACTGTCTTGGTTAATTAAACTCCTTCCCCTGATGAACCTATTTTAAGTCATTCAGAATTGAAATGTCACCTGATAATCTAAGTAAAGTGCGGTCTGTTGGTTCCGAACTGGTGAGTTCAATCGGCGAGAGACAAGTACATGAAGTACAGGAAAAAAATGTTTATTATAACAGATAATATGTGATAATAAAGTCTGGCTCTCAGACTCCTCGGGATGATTTGTAATTGTTGGGCGTCCGACCTTTGCAGCAGAGAGATAATCCCGCCCTCTTGGAAATTCTGAGTGTGCATGCGTGAGAGGAGTAAATGGCAGGATGTATTCAAAATAAACTGAAGGCCCAAGCAGAGACGAGGAATGCCCTGGAAACATGAACTGAGTAGAAGGAAAAGAGAGGCATTGTGTTAAGGTCTTGCGGAAGTAATTCATTTCCCTAAAGTTTTACTGTTCACAGATATACTTTGTTTTGATTTCTTGGCTCTCTCGTTTGAAAACGTTTCACAACCTATGTGTGTTGGTTAATTAGAGCACATGCAATGCCTCAGGGACAAGGAATGACATTTGACCTCTGCCCAATCCTCCAGGCTACAGCGTGCTGATTAGAGTAGCCTGCGGTCCGACAGATGGAAAAAAAGACTTTAAATGGACGCGGCTGGGTTATTTTCGGAAACTTTTCCCTTTCAGTTAGCGTTGAGAGCTGGTAGAGGGGTGTGGGGTCACCAGGATTGACCAGTGAGGGAGCCTTGTGGCCGTGATGTCAGCCAAACTCAGTTGAACATCTGTGGTGGGAGGAACGCACTTGATAACCCTGACGACGTCCCTGCTCTCCAGCTGGAGCTCTTAGTCTTATTTCTATGGACGGCTGGCCGAATGCAGACACGCAGACAGAATTTGGCCATTATATGAAACTTAAATGATCACAACTTACTTACTTTTAAGGAAAGTACTTAGTAAGAATTGTGGTTCTCCAATGAATAACTGTTTAAAATACTCAGCAAAAAGTAGTTGGTTGTTCCAAGTCAGTAGGTTGTTTATCCTGATCATTTGAAAAGTCGTGAAAACTGTTTTATCGGAACATTTACTACGGAACTATTTTCTTTTGTTTCTTCGTCCAGTATGTTCAGAGGTGAAGCAGTGAACACAAAGATCAAGACTGCTGCTGCCCTCCACTGGACAAACCCAGCCCAAAACAGCAGGATTTAAACAGATCATAATAATAAGGGCAGAGTATGTAAGAATAGAAACATATATCATCTCCATAGATTAGGCAAGCACAATCCAATGTACTGTCAGAGTCTGTTCCAAGAATCACGCCCTGTAATTATCAAACTGCTGAAAGTGAAAAAGATGTGATTAAAATCAATCATTTTTAATGCCTTTTGCACATTTAAGAAAGTGTTAATCCTCTTCCCTTTGACCAAAAATATGTTTAAATTCAAGATGGGCTCTGGAGGTGTCTGGTTGAGGCCTTAGGTGGCTTCCAAACATCGACGGAGCACAGAATGCAAAAAGCATCTCAAAGGTGTTAAAGTGTGTTCCCTAAAAGGTGAAATACTATACCTTCATACTGTCTGATTGCAGAAACGCATTTGAACTTTGTACTTGAATTAAAATTGCAACTTTGAACTTGGATTTAAATTGCGGCCAAAACTGAGCCTCGGAGAAGACCCATGAGAAATGTACTGATGGCAAAATATACTGAGAACAATCCATTGAGAGCAATAACTATAAACTATAGTGAGGTGTCCAAATAAATCCACATTAGATTCAGTTTTCATCATTAGAATTGAAAAACAACAACAATTAGAAGTCACATTTAAGAAAGTCACATTATATATATGGTCGCAGAACCAATAATATAAAGTACGGTAACACACAAGTTAGTTTTGTTCAATGTGTCATACATGTTGTAAACATTAAGTTCTATGCCCATACCTATAAAAATACTTTTAACCTGTGATTCATTGTTGATGCAATGTAATTGTCTTTTTACAGTCAATAATGTCAATATTTTGCTTGGTTTTTATTGGTATTGCTTTTAAGGTTTCTGTTTTTGCCATGTAAAGTGCCATAGAGTACCTTTTGAATTTAGAGCACTATAAAGATTCAGTCTATATTACATGTTAAAACGGCCACTTGTACCAGTCACACCAAGGCATTTGCTGTCACATTATCATCTTATAAACATCCTGTCACATCGAACTGTGAGATCCAACATCGATGTTTTGAAAGAAACGTCTGACAGATAAAATCTATGATAGAAAGCGACTTCCTTAAAGCGATGCCATTTCCTAATAGAGCATCAACGATACCACCAGCAGCACACAAAGGACACAGGGACCTCTACCACGTCAACAAAGTAGATAACGCTCCTTGCCAAATAACTTTATTCTTGTTAACCTGTGTGAAACAAGACCGCAGGGATGAAGCTACAGCTATTGATCCTGACTGTTTTGGGGCATTTGGTTCGAACCAATCAAGAAGAAGAGGGAAAACAGGTAAACAATGGGGCTTTCTCAATGTGTGTTATTCGTAGTTAGTGTGTTGAACTGTCAAGCAAATTCCAATCATTTGTTTTAATTTGCAAACCACAAATGACAAAATACTTGAGAAAGATTTATCTTTGCCTTTCAGTATAATTGCACGGTAAAGTTATGCTATTATGATACAGGGATGTGTAATTCTGTTGTCTAACATGATTATGTGAAGCAAATTCAAGTTGTTTTTGAGGTTTAACTGGTTTAGGAGGCATTATTCACTTTTTTCCCAACTGAGTTTTGTCAACTAATACAGGTGCAATAAGCAATTCCATCCATCAGTCAACCAGGAAATTGTACACACATATATACAGTACGCAGTGCTGATTCAGTTTCCCACTGAAATCAAGATAAGATGAGACTATCAATGAAAATAGTCATGATAATTTGGGCAAGTAAATTCTGTTGGATGGCACATGTCACACTTTTTTTGGTAGCAACCCAACTCCAACGCTTATAAGATATGTGCAGTTTTAACAGTATTTTTCTATTCTTTATTGCCCCGATGGCAACTGTCCACTGCCATGTCGTCTACTGCTGCTTTTAAACTGTATGACTTTGTTTTCATTCAGCTGCTGACAATAGAGGGATTGGCCCCGGAAGATTCCTACAACTACTCTTACAATTTCACGTATGACGACGAACCGTCTCCTCCTTGCAGTGTGACGGTGCCTGGATTTAACAGCCTGGGCCTGACGGTCACCTACATCGCCGTGTTCGTCCTCAGCGTGGTCGGCAACGGCGTGGTCGTCTATGTGGTTTGCTCCATGAAGAAAGGTAGAGGCAGCACAGATATCTACCTGATGCACCTGGCGATGGCGGACCTTCTCTTCTGCCTCACCCTCCCGTTCTGGGCCGTCAACGCTCATTCCGGTTGGATCTTCGGCAACTTCCTGTGCAAACTCCTGTCGGGCTTCCAGGAGGCGTCGGTGTACAGTGGTGTCTTCCTGCTGGCATGCATCAGCGTGGACCGCCACTTCGCCATCGTGAGAGCGATGCGCGCCCGGCCCTCCCACCACCTGTTGGTTAAAGGGGTGTGCGTTGTGGTGTGGCTGGTGGCCATTGTGCTGTCCTTACCCGTGGCTATTCAGAAGGAGAGCATTAGTGCCGAAGACCTGGGCCGGAACATTTGCTATGAAAACCTAACTGGCGAAAGCATCACCCGCTGGCGTGTCGGCATGCGCGTTCTCCGCCATACGGTGGGCTTTTTCCTGCCTCTGGCGGTGATGGCCGTCTGCTACGGCTGGATCTTGGCGACGCTGTGTCGAGCGCGCAATCAGCAAAAGCATAAGGCCATACGCGTCATTCTGGCGGTGGTGTTGGCGTTCGTTCTGTGCTGGCTGCCTTACAACATCACCGTACTGATTGACACGCTCATACAAGGCGAATCCCTCGTGATGGAGACGTGCGAAACGCACTACATAGTGGAAGTGATGCTGGATGTGACCCAAGTGTTGGCCTTCATGCACTGTGCGGTGAACCCGGTGCTGTACGCCTTCATTGGAGAGAAGTTCCGTAACCAGCTGCTCTCGGCTCTTTACAGACACAGGCTCATCAGCAAGCGGCTCCATGTGGCTTACTGGAGGGGCTCAGCCAGCAGTGCAGCGAGCTTCAGATCTAGAAACACCTCGACCATGTAAATAAAAGGGAGGAACAGTTAGCCTGTCCAAAGAAGACAAAATCCACCTGCCCACACCTCTGAAGGTCAATACACATTATATCTTGTTTGCTTACAAAAAGCAACGTTTAAAAATTGCCAATTTGCTGTTTTAAGGTAAGGTAAGGTAAGGTAAGGGGAGTTTATTGTCATTGTAAAACATACAACGAAATTAAGTTGGCGACTTACAGGGTTTTTTGTACCAAAGTAGGCCGGGAGCAGTAACATCCTTTGACTTTAGAGGAGCTGGTAGACTTTGTTCCCATTAGACCGAGCCAGGCTAGCTGTTTCCCCCTTCCTTCAGTCTTTGCTAAGCCAAGCTACCCTTCCTGAATTAACAGAGAGTGGCGTTTTCTCAAAAAACAAGTTTTTTTCCTAAAATGTCAAACGTCATCCCCAAATGTGAATTACCCTGACAATTTATACCATTAGTGGAACACATGCCTCGTACTCAAGTTGAACGTGCTATATACAAGATTGGGAGTATTTCTATTACCTCTATATACTGTCCACATGGCAAAAACATGCTCGCAGCTAACGGCGCTAACAGAGCTAACAGCGTTAGCCTGAGGGGGATCCGGAGTGTGGACTTCTGCAACAATGCCGTTGTTGTCAGATGTAACCGCCGTATGAGAGCAGTGCATGGCGGCGGCCATGAGCTAACCGGTAGGGCACTGAAAGCATGCATAGCCGGCACGGCTATGTCACCAAAGCAAAGCACACAGAGGGAGAGTGACTTCATTCTCTGCTCAGGGAGACATTACTCCCCCATACATTTACACAGCAAAGAGCTCTTTCCTGCGATAACAATGCTCTAAATCCGGAATATTGCACCTTTAAAATTGGAAAGTTACTCCAAAGCTTCAGCTGGATGTTCGCTTTAGTATCTTGTCTCAATACAAAGGTATCCTTTAGCTTGAGAAAACAAAACAAATTTAAATAAATAAATGCAATAAAAAATACATTATATATATATATATACTTTTTTTTCTTGCCTTGATGTCTGTTGATGCTGAGTAATGTAACCTTGTTAAAGTGTACAACAACCTCAAAAGAATAAATCAGTTGTCACAGGCATCTAGGTAATTAATGAGAAAGCTGAAACTAAAGATTGTGGGATGTACTTTTTAAACTTTGAGAACTAGTGCATTCATTGATAATGTATTGTTGTTTATGTATGTTTTTCATCAAAAGAAAGCCCTTCAAATCCTCTAACAATGTAATTTGCTTGTGTGTTTGATTTGGAGACATTGTGGACATGGCTGGAGAGCCTTCTCATTTTACCATCTTTTAATTTGAACATTCTACATTTTGTTGTCCTTACACCCCAAACACACACACACACACACACACACACACACACACACACACACACACACACACACACACACACACACACACACACACACACACACACACACATATATATACATATATATATTTCCCGGAATCTGATATTGATCTTTCAAACAGGAAGAGGTGGTGACATCAGCAAAAACAAGGTACCGTCTATCTCTTTGATGATGCTTTTTATTTGGGCACACCTGTGCAAACTGCTGATGCAGGAAATGCTATGTTATTCTTTTATAGTCAGTGCTGTAATCTTAAAATACTGTATTTTACTACTTTTTTTGCATTATCTCAATAATGTACCTTGATCACATGCATGTTTGTGCATGTGCAGGTAGTACATGTGCATGGGTGCATGTGCATATCTATATCTGAGAGGGTGGCCCCTGCAGCTAATACAACGATATAAAGATCAAGAAGTGGGAGAGTGTCTTCATGAGAAATTGTGCGGCTGCCATTATTTCAAAACAAATTAAATGGACTGGATGTTCTCACATTGCATATCAACTATTATGATATTATCTTATTTTTCTAATCTTTTTCTGCAAAACTCACATATGCTCTTTGTTCTAATAGTTTATAGTGTCCAGAATCATTTTAAATGTCTCTCTGAAACGCAATTTCTAAGATGTATAACATGTAGGGTACCTTATTGCCATTTGTCTCATATACAGTAGCTTTCTTTTTAAATAGCATAGCGCAGCAACAAAAAAGAGCACTGGCTGTGAAAGCAGATGAAATGTAACTTTTGGAAACTAATAAATCCTTAAACCCAAACCATGTGTGGTCTTTCCTCAGTCGAGTTGTGTGACACTTAAATAGTTTAATTCTTGAATTAAGTAAAAAGCTATAAGTCAAACACTGGCACACTTGGTTTTGGACAGCAATTGTACAGTTATTTGGTTTTAAACCCGTTTCTTGTTACTTTGTGGTCTGATGTTCTGCTGATTTCCACAGTGACTGTCAAAGTTTAATTTTCACCACATATATTTACCGTGTCGCAACCTGGCTCCCAAGACACGGCAAATACAAGGTTACAAGGTCAGTTTGTTGTTGTTGTACAACGCAGGATTGCGTAAGCAAATGCAGTTTGTAGTCATATGCTCCGTGACACACACAAACACACACACACGCAGAGATGAAAAGCAAAACACAAAAAAACACAAAAAAGGCCAAAGAACCAGATAATCTAATTTCTCTATTTAACAAGAAAGCAACAAACAAACAAAAACACACACAGTGACTGTGAGTGGATGAATGAATAATGTGTTGAATAGCTGTTTTATGATGGAATTAACTGAGAATACTTGATGGCTGATCCAGCAGATGCACTCTAAGAGACGGGCCAGGTGAACCCAGTTGTGACCATGCAACACATGTCTGTTTCATCGCATTATTGTTGGAAGGTATTATATTCTAAGCGTTAGGCTAGGTCATCTCTTTTCACTTTTCTTTGTATACAAAGAAAAGTGAAAAGAGATAACCTTACAAGGTTTGCTTTATATCTGATAAAAAAAGAAGAAATAAATAGAGGAAGACAAGTTTGATGATTTGGGGGCCATTTTTTTTAGTATAGTATGACAATTCATTTTCAGTTCTCCTATTTAATGTGCACCTTTTTATGTTGTGCTCTGTCTATCAAGATGTTCCATTTTCATTATTACTAAAAATGTCAAGAAGGTTCTTCTGACAACAAAACCAGGTTAATTTCAACACACACACAAACACACACATGGTGGTTTCAGTGGTTTGATACTATAATCAGCCCTGTGTAACAGTGGTAAAGTTTGACATCACTTAACTCTTAACCCTCAAAGTACATTATTGTGAGGTGAAGTCAGGCCCCTCTACCAGAAGATGAATGAATGAATTAATGAATATATACTTTATTAATCCCCAAGGGGAAATTTAGTGTCGCGTAGCAGCCATTTACACAGAAAATAAGATAAGATACAAAAACAACAGGGATGAAAGATATATGCAAGAATAATACTGATAGAATAAGGATAAAAAATAACAACAACAATAAAATAGCTGTATGAAAGAAAGAATAACAGAGTATTAATTTAGGAATTAAATTAAATTAACCTTAAACAGTAGAGGTGCAAGAGTGCAAGTATGTATGTGCATATTAAGGTGTAAATGCAAATATAATAAAAATAAAATAAAAATAACAACAACAAACAATAGAAGAGTGCAAAAATGCAATAAATGTATATAATGTATATAAAT
This sequence comes from Taurulus bubalis, assembly GCF_910589615.1. NCBI lineage: Eukaryota > Metazoa > Chordata > Actinopteri > Perciformes > Cottidae > Taurulus > Taurulus bubalis. Next base: position 19,459,130 of record NC_136603.1, on the reverse strand, counting down.
CGTATATTTGTATATAATATGATATGTTAAGTGTTAGGTGTAGGTATGATATGTTAAGTGTTAAGTGTAGGAAGATGGAGCCGCTATTCGATTGCCTCCATCTGCAATATTGCACCTCCACTGAGAATCTCACTCGAGCTGTTTTTGAAAGTTGGTAACCCTGCTTGGTTTATATTTTATGAGTTGCACACAATACTCAATGTTAACTTCCCGCAGGAGATACGAGCCCAATCCCAGTCGCCACCCTTACCAACTCACAGACTTTGAGGCGCGCTCCGGCAAACTCCGTGAGGGTTTAGTTCCCACTGTCACATCGTCGAGTGTTCGAGGGCTCCTTGGTAGACATTTTGAGCCCTTTATGAACCCTTTCCGTAAGTCAGCATTAGATGCCGACTTTGCCTAAGGGTATTACCCACAATTCCTTGCAATGTGAAGTTAAACCAATGGAATAATGGAGGCATAACAAAACGCTAAACAAAGAGGCACGTGGGTGTTCAGCCCGAAATTACATTTACACAACAACATTAAGAATTAAAGATGGAACATAAAAACACATGAAATTATTTTTTACACAGATTTATTCATCAAACACTTCGTTTTGTTATCGAAGCGTTTTTTGACTAAAATGAGTAAATAGATTATTTGAAATGGCGTCTCATCTCGTGAGGAAGGAGCCTGGAAGACGTTCAAATCAGGGAATAAAAGTATAAAATAAATACCCACAATTTTACACAATATTTTTGTATGTAGTAATGTTCACGTGATATGTTGCAGCAAAGTGCTGTTCCATTCACATTTACAACAGCTCAAGCCCTCACAGCCTTTCACACTCAAACATATACCAGGTGACGTCAGTAAGTCCCTGAGGGTTCAAGGTTTAAGGATTTAGGAGGGCCGTGTTGGGATTGGACCGCGACCTGCTCCCTTAGTGGGCGTGGTCACGCATCTACGTAAGCGGATATCATGTTTCCATAGTAACAGCATAGTCGCAGCTCGTCTGTGGTAGCTAAACTAGCTGAGAATAAACTTCGCTAAAGTGGCCCGCTGGTCATCTGTTAACCACGGAGCTAGAGCTTTTACTTCAGGAGCATTAAGGTAATCCAGATGCACACTGAAGGGTTATATTCCCGCGCTAATGGCTCAGTTTATCCTCTTATAGCAAATAAGGTAACGTTAGTGTTCGCTCAAGAGCTAGAAAGATTTACTTGACTCACGCTTTAATGCTTCCGCTTTTTTCCGCCAGCTACTTTTGTTTGATACCGAGCAGAAAACAAGTACCCGCCTTATATCTATATTCACACACACACACACACACACACACACACACACACACACACACACACACACACACACACACACATATGTATGAGGTTTTCGAAACTATTGTTTTAGGGACCATCTGTAAATGTCACACAAGTCTTGCAAAAATGCCTCGTGGTATTGTTGAAACCGGGATTTTACATTAAAATAAGTTGTATAGTGGTGCCCACTTAGTCTGTAAGTCGTGTGTAAAAAAACTACTGCAACGTTGTAAATTACACATATTGATGTGAAAATCTTTACATCCATTTCCACATCATTATGTATGGTTTGCTAAGGTTAGTGCTTTTTTGTTGTTGTCATTAAGTGGGCCTTACGGTAGAAACCAAACTGAACTCTAACCCGTAGCTCAAAACGTAATTAATTTGGCCTACTGTTACTTTGAAAAGAAAAAAACACACCACCGGAAGTCGTAATGCAACAAATAGAGACAACTTCCCACCTCTTCTTCAGCCATGTTTCTACTGCGAGAATACTGGTGGTAACGTTTTGTTGTTTTTACAGCATGTGCTTTAATTACTGTAACGTCGCGTAGGAAGGAGAGTCTACAGGCGGAGATACATTCACACCTGCACTGGACAGTATTTGGTTGTTGTTGTTGTTGTTGTTCTGAGTCAACTAACGTCAGTCAGCCCCGTTCGTTAAACGCTAGTTAGCTAGTTAGGTAACGGTGACGTTAGTCATGGCGGTGTCTCGACATTTAGCGGTGTAGCTGGTTCTCTGTCCGTCTCCGGTCCGAACCAGGCAGGATGTCCAATGATCTCGCCGGCGTGTGGGAGGTGGCGCTGAGCGACGGGGTCCACCGGATAGAGTTTGAACACGGCACGACCACCGGGAAGAGGGTCATCTACGTCGATGGAAAGGTAGAAGACCTGACCCCATGTTTTATTTGTAATATTTTTTTTAATGAGTGACAGCAGCTTTTCATTTCTCATTTTTACGTCACATTGTAGGAGCTTCTGAGGCGGGACTGGATGTTCAAACTCGTGGGGAAGGAGACCTTCAACGTGGGCAAGTCCGAGACCAAAGCGACCATCAACATCGATGCGGTCAGTGGCTTTGCCTACGAGTACACCCTGGAGATCAACGGGAAGAGCCTGAAGAAGTACATGGAGAACAGGTCAAAGGTCACCAGCACCTGGGTCCTCAACTTGGACGGCACCGACTGCAGGGTGGTCCTGGGTGAGCTTCTCCCTCTTTGTGTGTGTGTGAGTGTGTGCGCGCGCTCGCCCACCCACTTCCCTCATCACCTCAGTAGTGTGTCCTGCCTGGGTTTATGTGTTTCGCACACATACTCAACCAGGTTGTGCAATTGGATCACAATTGTGGTCACAGGGTGTCGTTCTCCCCGGCAGAACGACCCACTAATATGATGCCGGAGACGAGGCTAAGCTCTCCGAGAGCTCTAAGCCCCACGCCATCTTCAGCCAGGGCAGGTTAATCCTTCTTTCATTACACTGCTTCCAGTCGATCAGGCGGCATGCCACCTGAAGCATGTGCCACATGTGGCAGCAGTATCTCAGAAGTCTCGGTGGCATCAGTTAATGTGGATTAAAGCCGTGCCTTTTCAGGTGTTAAAGTTTTCACAAGCCTGTAACTCAAACTATCTGGTAGTTTTTATTTTTTTTCAAGGATTAAGCGTCCTCAAGAGGATCTCCCAACCTCTCAGCCATATATGAAAGTCACATTTGAACTTTGGATGCTGGAGGATAGTTCATTGGAAATGCATTTGGCTGTGAGAGAGCTGTGCGTTTCTTATAAGGGATATCTTTTTATTCCTATGTACGAATAATTGCAACTGCCACAGATTTTGTAGCGGTGAGTTATCACATCACAAACGGGGAGGACTGTCCACGACGTTCGCACTTTTGAGATCATTTATCACCCTTCGTCATGAGTAGTTGTTTACAATATTACTGTATTCATACATTCATAAACGACTAGTGTTACAAACAGAAAATATGATGAATCTAGGATTTTGTAGGCACACATTTTCTTCTTTTTTGTGATTCGTTTCAGTGCTTTAGTGATTTCAGACGATTCGAAATACAGTAAATATTCATTTTGATTTAGTTTCAGTTCGGGTTCCTCAATCAAAATATGGTTTGTGTCAAACGTTGACTGAAACGCCATAAACCAGAATGTATTCACAGATTTACGCGAGCAGCAGTGTGTAAATACACTGATTTTACATTGACCAGTGTCTACAACGAGATGTCTCCAAATTAATTTCAGTTCTTTTGAAAACCCCAATAAAATGTATTCATGTGTGTTTATGCATTTACCACTTTCGGTTGGCATGATTCTGTGTCTGTTTGCTTTTCTTTCAGAGAAAGACACAATGGATGTTTGGTGCAACGGACAAAACATCGAGACCGCCGTAAGTACAACGTGGAACCGACGCCGCTGAACTCAGGAAGTCCTCTATTCAAATTGCGATGGGTTGTCTTTTGTCGACTCGTCTGTCTGATTTCCACCCGCAGGGCGAGTTCGTGGACGACGGCACCGAAACGCACTTCACTCTCGGGGACCACAACTGCTGCGTGAAGGCCGTGAGCAGCGGGAAGAGGCGAGACGGCATCATTCACGCGCTGCTCGTGGACGGCACCGAGATAGCCGAGTGCACGGAGTGACCGCGTTATTAGCACTTTAAGGGTCGTTCTGTCATCGATGTAGGACGAGTTGAAGCAGGACCTGCGGGCTGGACAGTTTCAGAAAAGAAGGTGCAGCCATAGATTTCAGCCACACAAAAAATGAATTTGCTGTCTCTAAATTAAACTACAAACTGTGACTTTAGATTGATGTAATAGTTTCAGTAATAGTATCAGCATTAGAGGCCAGATGTGCCATATTTCTCCGTCTCGGCCGGGCTGGCCTTGCCCCGTGGTTGTCAACGTGAGCAGCTGGTATTCTCTCAAGGGACGTCCTGCGCCTGTTGTCTTTTGTTGTTGTTGTTGTACTGTAGAAAGACAACCACACACCTCCAGATGATCAGTAAACAGACGCTCTCCAGGCTCGCTTTTATTGTATTTTCCAATATTGCGCAGCGGGAGGATTAGATACGAGGAAACAAGGGTTATTTCTTAACTGTCGCTCAGGAGTGGTCGTTGTGTAGTCCCACGTTGACGTGTTACATGGTCTTTGTGCGACTGGTTCAGCTAGGTGATGATACAGTAGTGTGTATTTAGCTTTCAGCAGACCGCTAGGCTACATTGTGTCCCATCGAATGGCTGCAGCAGTTTCGTAGACAATCATTCAGAAGTGGCGTTATCGCTGGTAATAAATCATACACAGCTGAGATGAATCACACGCCAATATCTGAACATACTCAGTCACTGTGCTGTCAAATTATGTCTCTGTTTTTTTTCGTTTTTATATTGAGGCCAGATGTTATAAAGATTTAAAACTTGAAATCAAGGTCACAGATTAATGATTGAATGTTTTTTCCAGTGTTTTTCCAAAAGCTTGTTTACATTCTGAAAAGAGAGATGTTTACTTTTTATGGAGCACTGGTAAAAAAAAATACAGTTATGAGCAATAGAAAAAGTAGACACTCAAAAGTCATCTTCTGATGACAGTGAACAAGCTACTAAAGTTAAGTTGTTTCCTAGCTGGTCAAGGACTTCAATACTCAGAACAGATGTTAATGTGTCATTAGGTATATGAGGGACTTCCCTAATGTCCGTCTTATGGCCGGTTTCAAAGCGTTTATTTTATTATGTCCACTGTCACACAATTGTAATATGTATTTAATTTTATTAAACCCATGTAGCTGATCTGGTTTTGTCATTGAGCTTCATAAAAGGGTCTTCAAGAATAAATTAGAAGCCATGGGTTGTGTTGCCGTATCTTCTGAAGTGGTGTTGTGACGTAAAAGTAGTAAATGTAGTAATTCTACAAACAGAAAACACAATGGAACGAATCAAATTTTTTTTTGTACATTGTTTAATTAAATGTCAGCAATCGAACTAGATTAGTGTACAATCATTGTAGCCAAAGCTTTGCCCGGTTGCATGAAGAGATATAAACTTACGCCAATCTAAATGCAATCACTGGTACAATTGGTTGCTCATGATATTTGCATAAATCATGATATTTATGCAAATATATATCTCAACAAAGCCCCTCAGCCAATGTTAACTGTGAAATTGGGGCATTTTTTAAGTATAATCTTTAATATAGAAATAATTGTGCCAATATATACAATATGTTAATCACTCATAAGCAACTTGTATTGGAAAAAAAATAGGAAACTCAAAGCAAATGCATGTCTTTAGGCTAAATATAAGCTGATATTGTAGTTATTGTCTCTATTACCTATGTGATCGAGAAGTACGACAAACTTTTTTTTACTAACAGCAAACGCATGAATCAATAATGCACTTTGGTGTGTTCCAGAAGAATCAAACTTCCTGTTCCCACTCTTACATTTGTATTGGTTCCCCACAAAAGAAGCCATGAAGACACTGAAGGCATCACCACTCTTCAGATCATCTTACAGGTGATAACGCACTTGGGCAGAGCTTGGTAACCACTAAATATGACGGAGACATCCGGTCCTCCGCTCACACTGTCGTGCATGACGAGTGGATCTGTCCCCACAGCAGGGGGCAGAATCAGACCTCGCTTACCGGGGGCGGAGTTTCCCGTCAGCACCTCGGCCTGCACGAAGTACAGATACTCCTCCTTTTGCTCCTTCGGCACCTTCCACACTTCAAAGACCGTCTTCATTTGGCCAGCAAAGTAGATGCCCTCTCCAAATGCTGGCTCTGTACAGAGGAACACACAAAACAACAAACTGCTGCTTAGTTTCTTTGTCTGCCGTTCTCAGAACCTAGACATGAGGACCAGGTGAAAATTATTTGTTTGCACGTCAGCAAGCGCTGTTTGGAGCAGCGTTATCGTACCATCGGGTGGCGCGTACTCGGCATGGAATCCAATATGGCTGACCATCTCACAGAAGTGTGCAGGTATGCGTTGAATCATTCTTCGGGGTGGAGTGGTGCAGTTTAGCTGGTTTTTCTTGAGGTTGAAGAGAAGCTCCAGTGTGGGGTTCTCCACTTTGTCCATCTAAACATTTTAAATAATAAAAACTGGTCAAGCAGCGGTTCAAAACAAGACACTCGCAGCTAATTGATGAACAGTATTTAGAAAGTACAAACACTCCATTTGAGGAAGTAATGTGCAAACAAGGTGACAGTAGTGACATCCACCGAAATGACAAAGCATTCATTTACACATACTGTACCTTCAATAAGTGCAGCCTGTGTTGTTTTAAGCGCGTCAATGTGTCCAAGAACTCTGGGCTTGTGTTATCAACCGTCTTCCTTTCAAAGGACAGATTCTCCGTCAACACGGCATTAATACGCATGCTGCACTCTTCCTTCGTGGCAAACTCCTTCTGGACGTTGCAGAGCATGGCCTCCACCCGCAACCCCGCAACCACGACGTCCTCGACCGACTCCCCGCTTACGATCAGGCTTGCGCGACCGCTCTCGAAGACCTCCTCGATGGACAGGCCCGTTTTGAGAAGACTGGACAGCTGCAGATGTTCCCGCTCGCCGAAGTGCTGGATGAAGTTGTTGCGGATAACGACGGAGCCGTAGGTTCTGAAGAGAAGGCCGGTGAGCCACCGTTCGGCCTCGCGCGTCGTTTCATTAGAGAGGCTGTTCAGGCTGATCTGTGGCGTGAGAGCTTTGCTGCTGCTGCCGCCGCCGCCGACACGCGGGTCGTCTCCGTGCTCAGTTGCTGGGGGAGACATTAAGTCCACGGCTGCAATTTAGTATCGCTGTTGATACTTTTAAACACGTTACTTGTCCTACATTAGCGTTACCGGTTTCTTCACGTGGACGTGCACACGTAGTCGTTTCTTAAATCACAACTAGTGTGTAATTGTCCCCTTTGAGGACATGAACTGATGAGTTAAATACTGTATTTACCTTGTGCGACGCTGGGAAGAAATGCCTCTTTCTTGAGAGATGTCATTTGTTCCTCAAAAGCCTAAAAAGAGAAGGCCATTAAAGCACATGTACATCAAAAGACATTTCCTTGAGTTGTTGAACCAGAGCATTGGCGACAGAACTTGTGTGACCGGACAAACCCACACAACAACTCTCAGCGGGTGTAGCGTCTCACTCCACCTAACAGATAGTACTTTGCTCTCAACCTTTTAATTTAGCCACCAGCTCTGGACACATGCAGCTAATAGAGCAATGTTATCCTAATATCGCGGCAGCATTTTTGCAATACAACCTTAAATGTGTCGTGGTCGAAAGGAAATATGACAAAATAAACGTCCATCTTGTGTTGGAAATTCCTGGCGAAGTCGGCCACCGCCTGTGACATGATCTGGGCCGATTCCTTTTTATCGAACTTGAGCATTCCGGTGCCGATGGCAGGAAAGGAGATCGAATTGTGCTTTTTTGCAGCTGCCATCCGCAAGCAACCCGATACCGAGTCGTAAAGAATCTGTAATGAATGAGTCAGTGGACAGACAAATAAGAGTTCAAGCTCCCGTTACAGTGCAACCCAAACACTCTCCCATATTTTGGAGATGTGACATATTTAGTCGCCATTTAACATATACTTAGTTTTGGATTAATCAAGATACGAACATACAATAGATCAACCTTTCACTTAAACGTACCTGCTGCGCTGCGTATTGTCCCTTTATAGTGCACAAGGTATGAAACACCATTTTACAATCCAGCTTGTAGCCTTTTGTGACGAGGATGAATGACTGAGCAGGAGCATCATAGATTTCTTGTTGCATTTTGGGACCGGCTTTCGACAATAAAGCATTGGAGATTTGACCAGCCTTCAAGTCCCGTGACGTTGATGTGGTGTTTACGATGACATCTGTCTGAGAGAAAACATAGCTGGTGCATTAAAATGCAAATATGCTGTTTGTGACAAGTACTACATTCACACTGACTTTCATTTTTACCCTTCAATATTACAGAAGCTCACAGTCCACATGCCATTAATGTTGATTTTTCATGTGAAGCCCACTATGGACCAGGCTAATTGCATGTTTGTGAATATACGGGTAGTAAAAGCTTATTGGTAAATATTTATGAAATTGTGAAGAATACATCCAATAATTTGTTTTGTATACAAGCAGCGAGTCACATTGAATGTAAAGAGTAGGTAAATAATCAACTCTCGAAGAAACATTACAGATTAGTACCTGCTGTTCCTCAATTTTACCGCTCTTCAGTGTCAGGCGGACTTTTCCAAGCTGGACGGGAGTCGCTGAGGTTTTGGCATCACCGCTGCCTTTTCCGCTGGCAAATATTTGACGGCAGGCCTTCTCCATTTCTGCTACCGTGGGCTCGTCGTTGTTCACAAGGAAGATCTCTTTGGGGAGATGTCCTGTAGATGAAGCGTCTTCATAGTAGCGTCTCACACTCGACACTATGGTTTTTGCACACTCTGGCAGGGGGTAGTTGAACAGACCAGAGCTTATGGCAGGAATGGCAACAGACTGCAGGCGGCTTGCCTTAACTTGGTCAAGAATGCTCTTGATGACCTTCTCCAACAGCCGTTCAGCCTCACACAATTCAGACACCGTGGAATTTCTGTACAGGTATGGGCCCACGGCATGAATAATCTTCTCGTAGGGTAGGGACCCGGCGTCAAGGACAAGCGCATCTCCGGTTTTCAAGTCGCCGTTCTTCACAACGTAATCGTCACTCTCTCTCTGGATTTGGGGACCACCGGCGATGGACAGAGCTTTAGCAAGGCCGCCGTAGTGCTGAAGACGTTGGTTAGCGGCATTCACAACAGCATCTGCCTTGAAATTGGTGAGATCGGCCCTGCACACGGACACACGAACGCCTCCCCGCAGAGTAGTAGTAAACCTTTCCTCCAGGACGGTTGTCCTCCTCTGCTGTGCCCCACGCGGATCGCTTTCAAAATCCACACCGTCGATGGTGGCCATGCAGCCAAACTTGCTTTCAAGGACGGCACTCAGAGGAGAGCGACATCGTCTCACGATGTTAACCGAAGTCCCATGAAGAGGAATATCTAATTTACCTGCCATGGTTCCTCAACAGAGCTAAGGGAGAGAAAAAAAGGGGGAAAATAAACTTGTGTGAGTAAATCGTACAGTGACACCAGTGTGGAAAACATATTTTTTCAAAGTGAATCAAGACAAGAAGCACAATGTAATTGATGTCGTTACATGCTCAATACATATGTTGAGCTGAATATGTAAGACATATGACTGTGGCTTATGGCAGGAGGGGAATGATTTAGAGTTTATAGAAAATAATAAAAACGACTATTATTATTATACAATTCCATTCATAAAAACGACCTCCCGTACACCAAGTCTGTAGCTCATATTTGAATAGACTTATAACACTTTCTAACATTTAATACACAACTTAATTCCATACTGTTGGCAGTGTTATCAGGTGGGAAACTAGCCTGTACGTGCGGTTCTCCTTTCGCGCCAGTAGAGGGCGATAGAGCCGTGTCCAATCCAAACAACCGATCCCGTCTCAAAAGGACACGAGCTGAACGTGTCCCCGTCCCTATGAAGTACATAAAGTACACAGACTATGTGCAGATATGCTTTGTATACTTCTTGGTACGTTAATTGCACAAACGAAACGTTATCCCTGACGTCATTGTAAAATGAAAAACATTTGAACTGCACAAAAGAGAAATTAAGTCGACTTAATTTTGACAGCTTCTTCGTGGACACCTTTAGATTGCCATCACGTCTTTTTGACTTGTCAAAAAAAAAAGTTTAATTACGTAAATTACGCCGCCATTTTTCATGTCTTTCGGTTGGTCCAACAGTGAAACGGCCATCGGCGCGAGCTGCCTGACGCACGGTGTCCTCGCGACAGCGACACGCATCCGTGCGAGTTTGAAGTCCTCCGTTAGTTTAACTACCACGTCTTCCGACGCCTGTTTTAAATTCAGCTACTGTAAACGAGTGAAGAGGGGAAAATGTACCGTGTCGAGATATTATGCCTACTCACCCACCGGAAAGCACCGAGTAAAGCCGAAAGAGAAACGTCCAAACGCCGTCGCGCGCTGTCCGTGAAGCTCGTTTCACATAACCACTGGACAGTAGCCAAGCTGCGTCCTGTCTTTTAGTCTGCAGCACACACTTCTGCACACACACACTTCTTCATGGCTACACTCGACAGACACACCCAACACACAATCTCCATTTCATTTCCTGAGAAACAAAAGTGAAAGTAAACGCTCGAGCAGAGCAGAGGGTGTTGTGACAGCGACCATGGCGGACGCGTACTCGTATGCTCTGCGCGTCGAAATCGAACAAAACAGCAAACAGAAACTCAAATACAAGTTGGTGAAATATTTCCAGAGCAATAAGTCTAACGGAGGCGACTGCGAGGTGGAGCACGATGCCGGCAGCCGGACAGCGGTGCTGCGCTTCCGCCGAGAGGAGGGTAAGCCCGGCCCGAGAAACTAGACCCCGACTTTCCTTACTTTGTCACTCGTACTCATTTTAATCGAGCGACTTCTATACGGAAAGTGGTTGAATGTGTTTTTCTTTCTCTCTCTCTCTGTCTCTCTCTCTCTCATCAAAGACCAACAAAATGTCTTGAGGATGAAGACGCACCAGATCATTGTGGAGAAAGGCGTGTTGAAGATGACCGTTCACTTGACGACAGACGTCACAGCAGCGCAGGTGAGCTTTTTTTGGCCCCCCGTCTCGGTACTTAATTGTCTTCCAGTTGTAAAGGGTTAAGTGTTTACTGGGTCAAGGAGCAAATTCACATTTCACATGAAATAGCATGAACCCTTTCTGAGTCTCTACCGGTGTGTGAGACGAACAAATAAGATAAAAGGCTCGCTGTGTGGCCTGCAGGCCTCACCGGTAAGTCACGTGACTAAATAATAATAATAAACTGCCGGAGGCCGTTCTGCGTTATGTGACTCATTGTCTTATCAAAGAGGTCCAAAGTACAAAAACAAGTTGGAAGTGTCGCTGTTTGTGAAAGAGACTTCCCCCTAACAATGAAACCAACTCTGATCATTTTGTCTGACTGATTTATTTTCATAACAGCTGACATGTTGGGCATTGTGCCATGTTAAACTGGTTAAATGGGATGGCAAAGTGATGAATAATACATTTTCTTATTAAAAAGTGATTACAATGTATTTTTATATTTATATTTATTTATTTATTTTCTCCATTCTCTGTAGGAATCTCCAACTGATGAACTCAACACGATATGTAAGTACTCATCAAAGCAAACATGCTTCAAATGTTGCATTAACATCCACTTGGGCTCAAAGATGAACTGATTAGAATGTGTTGGTTTAAAGGTCAAGGTCTCTGTGACATTACTAAACACATTTTTGTGTCATATCTCTTGATAATTATGTCATGTAGCACTGTATGTGTATGTGATGAAGGGAACTTATGGTCGCAATACACCATATACCATCAATATGTTTAAATTTTTTTGTCAATATATACATTTTTTGTCAATACAGTCTACTAATAACAACATTTTGTATATGCGGTCGGCAGTTTTCTATTTCTTTAAAAAAAAAAGATGTGTAGAGGAAAGCAGCTCACTGCAGCCACTAATACTGATACAACGTGATGCCCACATATCTGCACTCATTCTGTTTTGTTTTGCAAAAAAATAGCTTGTTGTTTTCCACAATGAGCTATTTAGTAGTAACTACTTACTTTTTGCACGGATATAACTTTATTTTAATTTTTTTAACACAGTGATAACACTTTTTTTTTGTTGTCTAATGGAGCAATCTGGTTTACTTGAAAGTGATTGCAATGATCTTTATTCTATTATTTCTAAAAGCACAGATGGAGTCACTAGTAGTACTGTGAGGTATTACGATGTATGTTGTCCCCTCCCCCCCTAAAGCTGTAAACCTAGGGGAAACAATTTTCTTAAGCTTCCCAACCCATCATTCAACCCAAACTAGCCCGAGAGCTAAATACACAAAAGAAAAGCACATACAAATAAGGTGCAACCACAAGCAAATGAAGACTTCACCATCTTCACCAGTTTGACAACGCAGAAAAGTTTTTGAATTTTTTTTAAGCGCTGCAAATAGAGAAATGTGCCGCCAGAAGTTGTTTACAAAAAACGCTGAGAAGCAACGCACACATCTAATGAGCAAATATAATAATATTTAGCAAAAGGCTTGCCTTAGGCGCACAGCAGCAGATATCTGCAATAATATCTGAATCAGGTGATCACAATGTTGTGGTAAGCTTAAAAAACAACAACGATGAATCGGGCTCTAACTTAAGCATCGCTTAAACATTTAATAAAAATAAAAAAACGATAAATTAAAGGTGTGAGAAATCTGTTTGGCTAGCCACCTAAATAAATCAAATGCAGAGAAACACTTGGAATAAACTGAAATAGAGATCTCTTCTGTGGTTGGCTGTTATTTAGTGTGAAATGATCTCACTAGACTGAAATTGTCTCACTAACAGCGGGCGTCGCCGTGATCGACAAGCAACCGAGTGCCGGTGACTTCAAGGTTCAAACAACGGAGACAGGCAGAGCAGATGAGACCGCAGACGGAGAGTCGTGCTCCACTTCTGCCGTTTTAGAAAATGTTACAGAGACCACAAAGCAGGAGTTCTTGGAGATGCTGGTGGAGAACGTTCTAAAGAATGCTGCCTCTCCTTCTGCCACCCAAAACTTCACTCTGGAACTCATTCCTGACGTCTTCTCTGCTGTGGTGACTTTCCAGACTGTAAAAGGTAGTGTGTGTGTGTGTGTGTGTGTGTGTGTGTGTGTGTGTGTGTGTGTGTGTGTGTGTGTGTGTGTGTGTGTGTGTGTGTGCGCGTGCGTGTAAGCGTTTAGAAATAACACAAACCTGTTACTACAAAAAGAAAAAGTTGTAAGTTGTTTGAGAAAACATTTAAGACAAACATCAATAGACAGCCGATGACAGTAGATCACCACGCGCCAGATGACCGAATACACACTTATTGATCAGTATTGCATTGACTATAGAACCCGACAAATCGATTATTGAATTACCGCTGGCCATTAAAGGTTATGGATTTTCTTTGAAACAAGGTTAAGTTTAAATTTAGAGCTTTTCACCAAAATGTAATGTGTGAAACCTCAAAGCCATGAAACGCATATATTATATGTCCTTCCTCCTTAAAACATTAGCAAACCCAATTTTTTTGAATAATTCAAAAGCTGCTTTCCAAATTGCATACTTTTTATTTTCACTTTTAGTACAAACTGCAGCTGCCTTTACAACGTAGGTACTGTTGCATGCAGTATGCCTTCAATTGGGACATATTACTTTTTCATACATTACACATTTAAACTTTGACCCTCTGGCTCATATGTCCGTTGCTCAGCGGGTTGCGGGTCAAATTAGCCAGAAAAGCCTGCTAGCTTGCAGACTGCAAAATGCGACCTGATGCAGTCTGACATCCTGGTATCTTTGGCAGACTGCATTTAACATACTATGCATTGGGACATATTTTCTGGCATACACTCAATAGACTGTCAATCTTCTTCTGCCATGCCGTTGTTCATTTGTTGGATTAGGAAAAGCAGTAATTCTTCATAAAGCTATTCTTTGGCTTGTGGAGGACCATGGGTGCTTGCCCAAACAGTTTTGGCGGGCAGGGAATTAAAATCAATGGATCAATACATGGGCCTGTAAACACTGTTGGTTTCCTCCTTTGGAGCCTACATGATAACTTTTATGGTTCAATAAAGGTTAAGCCTGGTTAAGGCAGGTGAGCGAGCCGCTGTCCACTCAGTTTACGTCTCATTTCCAGTGGGGTTTCGCAGAGAGAAAGTGTTTCTTGTTTGTGTTTTTTCCTAACTACCGTCACTTTTTATCACCATCTCACAGAAAACACTGATTTCGTGACGAGATGCCCCCAAAACAGGACGTTCACAAAGATGGGACTATCAGTCCGGCCTCTTGAAGTCACAGAGCAAGTTGTCGTTGAAGACTTACGACATTTTAGTGACGAGCTCCTCCGCCTTTATTTTGAGAATGCAGGAGGGGAAGTGGAAAATGTAGTGCTGAATGAAGCGGAACAGTCTGCCATCATCACCTTTGAAGACCATAAAGGTAGTGCATCTACACTACTCATGACATGTTACTGTCATCACAGAGGGACACCTTTTTTAAAAGAATTCCATACAGTGTGACAACTGAATATTTTATATGTTTTTATTTACCCGTAGCTGTTGATAAAATCCTGAAGAAGACTCATCGCTTCAAGGATGAAGAGATCAGAGTTTATCCTTTTTATAAATCTTTGGGAACAGCCCTCTACGGCAAAGATGCGCCCCCGCTAAAACTCCCAGCAGCTGTCTCTGAGTCCATTGACGACGCTGTCTGGAGATACCTAAATCACAATCAGTCGGCTGCAGAGACCATTCAAAGCCAAATGGCAAAAGACTTCTGCAGCTTAAACCTCGAGCAATCCTCCGTGCGCTTGAGCCCGCTATCTTCACTACTACAGCAGAAAGAGGCCAAAGTCATCATAAAAAAATGGAGAGATACTGTGAAGTTGGCCTTTGCACAAGCTCTGTCCAATATCAAGTCCCTGAAGCTTCAGCCTGAGTCCGAGGCATGGGAGGAGTCTGAGGAGAAGATCAGAGAGATGCTACTGACTGAGGATGTGGTTGTAGTGCCCGAAAAAGCCAGCGGTGTCTTATCAGTGGCCGGTCTCGAGGCCGACGTCAACAGACTAGAGCCAACGCTTTACGAAGTCATTAACAAGATTGCCAAAAGTGTGCTGAGGAAGAAATCGAGCGTGACCCAAGAGATCAAAGTGTTGCCATCAATTTACCACATCCTAAGTCAAGACGGTCTTCATGACAAGCTGCTGCAGGTGTGCCCAGATCTCAAAATATTGTTTAGGAAAGATATAGGGGATCTGAAAGTAACTGGCTTCATGCATGAGAATTCTGCAGCAATCAGCTTCATATATGGTGCCATGCTTTCACTAAAACGGCAGAATTTAGAAATGAATAAGTACGTGCTTGGCTGGTTGAAGGGTGATCAACAAGAGGAGCTGACAAACGCTCTCCTCACATCCGAAGGAATAAATGCAGCATTTGAGATCAATGCTCACAGGGTGCAGCTCGTCGCTGCTTCCGAAGGAGCGCTGAATGATGCTGAAGACCACCTGAAGAGGGTGCTAATATCTCAAAACATTGATGTTGAAGACAGCAATGTACTGGCGAAGCCAGAGTGGCAGGACCTGGTCAGACAGTTTGAGAATGCCGACAATAAGTCATGCAGGAGAATTCAAATCCACACCACTGGCCAACAAGTCGTGGTGTGTGGTCACAAGGACGGTGTCAAAACAGTTAGCGTTAAACTTGATGACTTCTTAACTCAGAATGCTCAAGTTGAAGAAACTGTTGTGGTCAAGTCCAACACCATAGTGGAATACATTGAAAAGCTTGACTCATCTTGGTTGGAGGCGGTGAAAGACAGGGTGGAGGTGTCTTACAGAAAGGATGCCATCTGTCTCAGTGGCTCCAGAGGGGATGTCGCAGAGTGCAAGGACTTGGTTGACGACCAGGTCTCTTCTGTGGTCTTTGACATTTTAAAAATCTCCATGCCTGGAGCGAAGAAGTTATTCAAAAATAATGCAGATCTGTATGTTTCCTCACTCTGGAATGAAACCGGCTGCCTGGTCCAGCTGGTTGATGGGACTAGTGGTGGACAGGCGTTTTCGCCACAGCCTGTGTCTCAAGCGCCACAGCCTGTGTCTCAAGTGCCAGGGCCTGTGTCTCGAGCGCCAAAGCCTGTGTATCGGCTTCAGACACGCAATGGAGTGGAAATAGCTGTTTGCAAGGCGGACATGTGCAGCTACCCAGTGGATGCAGTTGTTAATGCCGCTAATTCGATCTTGAAACATTCTGGAGGTCTTGCAGGAGCACTTCTAAATGCTGCCGGACCCCAGTTTCAGGTTGAGTGTGACCAACTAATTGCCTTAAAAGGGCAGCTCAAGCCCGGGGACTGTGTCATAACTGGCGCGGGGGGTCAGCTTTGCTGCGAAAAGGTCATCCATGCAGTGGGGCCCCGGTTTGATTCAGCCAATCCCCAGAAGTCTCTGGCGCAGTTGAAACAAGCACTTAAAGGAAGCTTGGAGCTTGCTGAAAAGAACGGCTGCGACTCTGTGGCTCTGCCCGCCGTCAGCAGAAACCAAGGCTTCCCTCTAAATTTGTGTGCCGACACCATGGTCGAGGCAGTGAAGGAACACTGCGATGACATGAACGGCGGCAACACCCTGAGGAGTATCCATTTGGTGAACAACGACGACGGTGCTGTTCAGGCGATGGAGGCGGCGGTCAGACAGGAGTTTGGAAATGGTGGCGTCAGTCTTTCACCACCAACTCTCCTTACCGGTGCCATCAAGCCTACCCTTGTGACACCTGCTGCTTCTGACCCGAACTGCTTGGGTCAAGTGAACACCAAAGAGGGCTTGGCCATCACTCTCACTAAAGGAAATATCGAGAATGCAACGGTAATTTCATTGAATTTTTTAACACACTATCCTAGAGTATGTAGCAGTAACTAGAAAGCCTACCTGTCGCTCTAGAGTATCCTTATGATTGATTGTGGTCCCATAGGGCTTGACCGATTCTTACACCACTGATCCTCGACTGTCTATAACACTTTCAGACGGACGTGATCGTCAATACCGTGTCTGAAGATCTTGCACTGGACAGAGGGGCAGTTTCAGTCGCCATCTTGAGTAGGGCTGGATCCAAACTCCAGCAGTTGGTAACTGCAGATCAAACTAGCGCGAAGACCGGCGACGTCATTGTTACCGACGGCTGCAGTCTGAACAGCAAACGCGTATTTCATGCAATTACGCCTCAATGGGACAATGGACAAGGCACAGCTGAAAAGGTGAAGTGTAACATGGCGAAAGGTCTGAGTACTGAGGAATATACACTTTATATTTCCTCTTAAATTTCCCTGCATGTCATGTAAACCATTATGTGGTAGATTTCTGCTGATCTTGCACCTCGATATTGATGGTTTGCATGCTTTGCCTTCCAGCTATTGAGTGGCATTTTAAAGAACTGCTTGGCCAAGGCAGAGGATAGCGGTCTGACCTCCATGTGCTTCCCCGCCATCGGCACTGGAAACCTGGGTTTCCCTAAAGATCTTGTAGCATCGCTGATGTTGGATGAAATCTTGGCGTTTAGCAGTACCAAACAACCTAAGCACTTGAAGACGGTCGTGATCATCCTTTACCCAAAAGATGCACAGACTATCCAGGTAAGAAAAACAAGCTTCAGTACTTCCCTTCCCCTATGTGCTAAACTCAAATTGAACAGTGAGAAAGTCGTGTCTAAAAACAGCAACACTGGATGACAAGCATGCATCATTTCCTGTGAACCCCGGGTGGGAATGACAGACCCCACCACTAATCATGAAAATAATTTGCCTAAAATCATTGAAAAACCCATACATAGTTATAGTTTGATGTTTGATGAATCCTAATAATTATAATTTTCATGACAAATCAGCAATATTGACCTGTAACAACTCACTACCACAGCACGGCTCAACAAAGAGGGGTTCTGTTTAGTGTGTATTTCTTCTGTTTTATTGTGATATCTGGTATCTTTGTGATTGGTCTCCAGAGTTTCAGTGATGTATTCACAAAGAAGTTCCCAAACGTCTCAGTGGCCATGAGTTCCCCACAAAGTCAAGGTAGGCAAAAAATACAGTAATGTGTAAGGATTAAAATAACAGCTCTCTCAACAAACGTAATTTTAAGGTGAAGCACTTAAAAAGTTATTTATACACCCAACTATTTTTTTTTGTAACGACATATGTAAAGGTGAAACAGAAAAATAATGTATTAGATGTAAATTACTTAAATGGTTTAGTATTGATCAAATTATAATTAAATTAGTTGACGATCTAATTGTGAAGCAATTTTTTTTTCTCCTTCATTTTAACAAAGAGCTTTACTACTTTTGGGGGCTTTTTCAGCGCTGTTGATTCTTTATTTCTGTTCCGTGCCTCAAGGTCACTTCTCTAAAGTCGTCTCGGGCTCAGGAATACATGAGAGCAAAATGGGAAGCGTGACCGTGCAGGTGCTCACGGGAGACATAACCAAGGAGACCTCGGACGTCATTGTCAACTCCTCCAATGAAAAATTTTCTCTTAAGACAGGTAAATGATAGCCAGAACAGGAATAGAACAGGAATGTTTCAACAACGCAAAATAAGTGTAAATTAGATTTAATTTACATGTGGTGGACGCTACTTTTAACTACAAGGCAACCTGTTTGACATGTGAATCCCATACAGTCAAATCCTCCTATGTATGTATATATATTGATTTTGTACATAATGTTTGTTCTAATATTCCTCTAGGAGTATCCAAGGCCATTCTGGATGCAGCGGGTCAGGCTGTGGAAACAGAATGCGCAGACCTTAGTAAGGAAACATTTACACAAAGATTTGACTCCAAGCACAGTGCCACATTTATCTTGCTTGGTACTGTAATGACATGGATAAAAGAGTCAATCATTAAGCCAATTATCTATTCATATCTTAAGATTGCTCTGAAAGGAATCATTGCTTTGATTGCATGGTTGTCATTCAAGTCCAATGTCAACACCTTATAGGTGCCCAGGCCAACCCAGGCATGATAATAACCCAGCCAGGCAACCTCAAGTGCAAGAACATCCTCCACATACTTGGACAGACGGACCCTGTAAAAATCCAGAAGGTTGTGAAAGAAGCACTGCAAATGTGTGTGACCAAATCATACACGTCGGTCTCATTTCCTGCCATTGGCACAGGTGAGATTCATGAGCAGGACTCATCCCGGTTGAGGTGTTTGTGTACATGTATGAATCTCTTGACACTACAGCTTCTCCCGCTGCACACTTCGTAGTAAAAATTCTGCAATCTATGGTATACCACTTTAGGTGAAGGCAAGGCACAGGCGAAGCCGGTGGCGGACGCCATGTTGGATGCCGTGATCGATGTGTTGAGCCAGAACCCTGCCGGCTCCCTGCAGACAGTTCGGATAGTTATTTTCCAGCCGCCCATGCTGAAAGACTTCTACAACAGTATGCACCAAAGGGAAGTCACCGACCCCAAAGACAAGGGTTGGTCCTGGGCAAACATCAGCTCCAAAATCAAATGTACGTGCAGGAGAATACTTTTTCGTATTCTTTCATCCATGATCACTTTTTAAATGTTCAATCCTAACGCAGATCTCTGAATTTGTCCTTTCAGCGTTGTTTACGAGTGGTGACACGACACAGAGTGGTGGCACGCCACAGAGGCAAGGGGATTTTGTCATCGAGGCTCTGAAAGTGGACCCCGCTGCCTTCCACATCTGCGGCGAGTCGCAGGCCCGAGCGGACACCGCCAAACAGCGGCTCAGCGACATGATGAGCAAAGAACATAACAGCCACTGCATCAAGGACAACTCCATCCTCGGTTTCTCCGATGCGGACCACCGGCGCATTGTAGACCTCCAGAAGGGACTTGACTTGACGATCAGGATCGAGAGCAAGAATTTCCAAGCCTCATTGACCATCGACGGGCTCAGCAACGACGTGCTCAAAGCCAACAACGAGATCTATGAGATGCTGAAGTCGGCGAGAGAAAAGGAGGAGCTGCAGAAGAAAGTAGACTGGCACTACCAGCAGCAGGGGTTTCAGTTCCAGAAGTTTGATTTAATGGCCAACTTCCAGCTTGAGCAAGCTTTGAAAAACAAGCAAGCAAGGGTAACGGTTCGAGTCCAGGGTCAAGACTACACTGTCACCATGCCAAAGGGACCTGCCACTGACAACCAGGGACGCATCCTCCAGATAAAGCGCATTGACAAACTGAAAGGTATCTGACCCGAGTCCTCTGATCAGTAGAAACATGGTAGCTGTTGCCACTTCAGCTGTAACTCTCAGGTGTTAGCATGCTTCTTTTTCTTTTTTTGGGCAACTTTCTCAACGTTGTCTAATATATGTTATCTGCTCATGGTCACAGCTTTTTGTTTTGTTGTGCCAAAATTGCAAAGAATAAAAGTTATCAATGCATTGTTGACCCCAGGAATAACACAAATGTAAATTGTTTATTACGCCGCTAGACGTAGACACGCCTGAACACTGGGATGCGATGCCAGCCAACAACTCGAGTCATGTCGTCCTCCTCAAGGCTGGGACAGCCGAGCACACCGAAGTCCTCAATCTCTTCCAGGCCACGTGCAAACAAACCGTTCTTAAGGTAGACTGCATCTAGCGTGCACTCCTATTCACTCTTGTTATCAGGTGACATAATACACCAATCGCATATCCGCTTTTTTGATTAATCACATCACATTTATTGAAAATGCATTATCAGGAAAAGAAGACTGAAACCCTCAAACAATGCACTTTTCTCCCTTCCTCCTTTTTAAGATTGAGAGGATCCAGAACCCTGTACTATGTAGGAGCTTACAGGTCAAGAAGAGCGACATGGAGCAGAGAAACAGTCGCAGCGACAACGAGAAACGCCTCTTCCACGGCACCTGTCCCGACACGGTGGCCCACATCAACGAGTACGGCTTCAACAGGAGCTACGCGGGAAAGAACGGTGAGGAGATTTTAAAGATATGGGACGTCGTCTCGTCAGAGGCTTCCCTCGAACCTTACTGAAAACACAAAGACAATGAGAATGCTTTGATGCCGATGACTAGTTTTTACATCCTGCGTATGTTTTTTTAATAATCGGTTTACTGTACCTCGGTGTAATTCCAGTAGACGTTTTAGACGCTACAGTTGTAGCTTTCTTGTCTGCAGTTATTTCTGAATATCTACTTTTGAAAATGCAAAAAAAACACAAGTAGAGCAAAGTGCCATTGCAGATTAACTCAATATCTTTCTGCGCTTTTCAGCTGCGTGTTACGGCAACGGCACATACTTTGCCGTCAACGCCAATTATTCGGCCCAGGACACCTACTCCAAGCCCACGGCAAACGGGGAGAAGTGCATGTACCTCTGTCGGGTGCTGACGGGCGATTTCACAACCGGGAAGAGGGGCATGATCGCGCCGCCGGCCAAGGGCTCCGCCTCCATTCAGCTGTACGACAGCGTCGTGGACAACATGGCCAAACCCAACATGTTCGTCATCTTCCACGACAGCCAGGCGTATCCCGAATATTTGATTACATTCAAGTGACACAGCCATGCAGCCCCCCACCTACCCACCCCCCAAAAAACAATGCCTTCGGCTTGACACTGCCTTACATTAAACATTAACATTAAATCACTGTTTGCCATGAATCACAAGCTGATTCATGTTTTTCTTGAGATATTTGGTTTAAACTTCCGATTAGTGCAATAATACAATAGTATTTTCCTGGTTTACAAGCAACCTGTATAATCACTAAGGGTCAGTTATGGAGGTGTTAAAACTCAGATCCATGTGGTGCCTTTAAAATAATCACTTATCGTGCCAAGGAATAATTATGCAAAAAGAATGGAAATAAAATGAGAGGGTTCACATATGTTTGCCAATGTGTTGTTGCTTTGTGATTTCACCATTTGTGGCCTGTGGGAGGAGAACGGAAAGCCCCTGGAGCGGCTCCAGAAAATTATGGGATGGCGTCAGCTCGTCTAGGCACTATCAGGTCGCCGATCACTTTTGGTTTTGAAAGGAAAAGTAAAAGTTAACTACTGTTCCAGTAAACCGGCCTGCACAAATACAAGTTAATACAAGCATACTGATGTGTCGATTGCTCTTTGTGTGTTTAATGCAAAGTGAATTGTTCCACTTCAATATTTGTATCCAGCTTTTGCCTATTAAACAAAGTGAAATGATTAGTTTTCAGACTTTTTGTTTGGTTTTCCTCTAACAAACAGAAGAAGGCAGAATATGTCACGTCTTGCCTGACGCACGGTTACTTACATTGATACACAAACAGGACTCGGTTATTCATTTGGAGAAGATTTCCGATGTCACTCAATGTTAAATAAGGATTTACAGTTTCCACATGCCCTCATAAACCCTTCAGTTTACCTCTCAATGTTATTTATTCCAAACATAATACAATAACATAACACCGACACCAATGTTTGATTCATCACTTGTTTTTCCAAATCCAGTGCAATAAGTACCTTTCCTTGCAATCAGTACCTTTTCCTTGTAATGAACATAGCTATGAACCAGTTTGCTCTAAAAAAAATAAAGGTCAGAAGGTCTATTTAAAATGAAAACGGAATATACAAAAAAAATCTGATGTGGTCACCTATCAAAGTCGTGACCTTTTTTTTTTTAAGTCCTTGCCTTCAAGTGCGAGCACATTATTACTCCGTAAGAATTAGGTCTTGGACAATCACAGACCTGTTTGAGCTCCTCTGCTGCGCTCTCTGGCTCCCTCTGCAGGTGGGACTTCCTCAGTGCAGATACATTTCCCCCTGACTAGGATTTATTTTCTCCTGATGCCGAGACTTCGGGAGGTGCTTTACATACTTAAACAGAAACAGAACACTGGAAATGTGACTTTTATTTTGTAAACTGGCACAAAAACATTTACTGTAACACAAATATATTAAAAAACACAAAATAAAATAAAAAGAATAATTATGAAGAGTACATTTACCTTATACAAATAAAATAAAGCTCTAGAAGTAAAATACTAATAATTCTAATAATATTATTATAATAATAAATACGCTGCTATAATATAAGGTGGCTTTTAATTTTTGGGGTGGAATTTTATTTTGTTGTTGGCGCGCGCGTTCCCCACCCATAAGCGCAGGTGTGTCTACCTGCTTTTTAGAAGTTTCAAACGCGGAAGTTTTTCAGGAGCGTCACAACTCGCTCGGCCACTGCCCCTATGGACTGCGCGGTCCGTTTCGCGTCCCCCCAGAGAGCTGTGCCAAAGTGAGCCCAAGAAACACGCGCGAATACACCCGGACTGGGTTCAGGAACCTCGGGGAACCGACCGACCCCCCTCTGATGGCGACCGCCGACGGGCCGACGTACCCGCGGATGGGAGCCGGGCTCGGGCTCGGGGAGAGCCTGTCGCTGCACGACAGCACGGAGAAGCTCAACTCCTCCGCCGTCAACCGCATCCTGATGGAGTTCCTGGCGTACTTCGGCAGGGCCATCTTCGTCCTCTACCCGGTGTACCTGACCGGCTACCTGGGCCTCAGCGTCAGCTGGGTGCTGCTCTGCATGGTGATGGCCACCTGGTGGAAGAAGAACCGCCAGAGGAAAGACGCCAGCATCGGGACCGCCATCGACTTCGTGGACAACGAGACCCGCGTGGTGAACCAGGAGCTGCAGAGCGCCCTGCAAATGGCAACGTGGGTATGTATGGGCCGGTACTCGCAGATGTTTGGGGTGGGTGAGCTGCCTTGCTCGTGGGCAACTTTACAGTGCCTGGAGAGAGGTCAAACCTGTGTTTCCAGAGTCCCTGCTTTTTTATTTATTCATTCATTTTGTTGTCCTGCGAAACGCCCTGAAGCGAGCCCCACACTGTAGGACGCGCTCCGTTGCTTTGACAACACTGCACTTTATTTGCATGACATGCCCGGCTTGGGGCTGGATACTGGATCCTCAGAATTGGGTGAAACCAGCTGTGTGTGTGTGCGCGCGTGTGCGTGTGCGTGCGCGCGCTGGGAGGTTTGGTTACGCCACACCCACTACTAAACAGTGACTCATGGGAACTGAAGGGAGAGGGGTTCTTCTAATGTCAGAGAAATGTGACATGCGCACTACATCAGTTCACTTGTATTTAATCTTTAAACATGAAGATGTCCGTGTGTAAAACCAATGTAGAACTGTGACATAAAAGCATCTTATTTCATGCCCTTTTCTTTGGTCTTAGGGCGGGGGGTGTTTGGTACTTGGAGTCTTGGGTACTCTTTCCCCAGTAGCATCTTGGGTAGCACTCGCTGATGTAACTTTTTGGATGCTCAGACGCTCTATACTAGAGCATGACTATTCCCAACCGCTGTTTTTACAGTCCACAGGTGTGAGGAGTCACGAGTGTCTGTAAGCCGTAAAATAACAAAATGCAACTGTGCTGGCCCATGTCCACTTTTTCTTTCTTTTCTTTTTTAACTAAGGAATGCTGCCAATTTTCAGAAATGGGTGGGGAACAATGTGCTGAATGTTTCTGGGCCATTTATCTCATCTTATCTTTTGTTTGAAGGATTTAATGTCGACACATTTTTCCTCTCAACCCATCTTGGCATGATGGATAATTAATAATTACTGACACGATTATGCCTTCCATCACATCATAAGATAAGATGATCCTTTATTTGTCCCGCAGTGGGGAAATTGCAGGATTACAGCAGCAGTGCACACAAGAGACTCATAGTAAATAAAAATTAATCCACAATAGCAATATTATATATACAGACGGAATAAAAGTATAACAAGTATTTACATGTATTTATATTGCACCAGTTGAAAGTAATACTTACAAACCCACTTCTAACTTCACTGTCATTTTGTTTTTCTCCCAAAGGTCCACTTTCCTGATGTTGAGAAAGTTGACTGGGTTAACAAGGTACAGTGTCAAAATCAAGTTATCTTTTACCTGCCAAATCACGTTGGTGTGTGGAACCCCTCGTCGCCACGCTTTGAGTGAACTTGTCTGTGCAGTTCAGTTGAGGTGAGGGATGTGATTTGGCTGTGCATGTGCAGGTGTTGGAGCAGGCCTGGCCTTTCTTTGGGATGTACATGGAGAAGCTCCTCAAGGAAAACATCCAGCCGGCCATCAGGCTCTCCAGCCCCGCGCTCAAGATGTTCACTTTCACCAAGGTCCACTTCGGGCACATAGTGAGTTTGCCCCCAATCAGTAAATAAATCTGATAACGGCGACGTGTTTTCTAAAAGCGAAGCGCAGGTTCCTTCTAACGTGCTCCCCTTAATTCCAGCCTCTCCGGATCACCGGGATGAAAGCATACACGCATGAAGTGGATCACAGGGAGGTGGTTCTGGACCTGAACATATGGTTGGTCCCGTCAGAGCTTATCATTTGCTGTTGAATGTGTGTTTTTTTTTCTTCTTCTGCCCCCTCTGTACCAAGCCTAAAGTAGCCTCTTGGGCTAGTGGGCGTGTTTTATTCCCCAACCTCGCAGTCATTTACGCCTCCCCAACACTTGTTCACTCTTGCAGTTACGAAGGTGACGTGGACATCGACGCTGATGTGAAGCCGCCAATCACAGCTGGCGTCAAGGGACTTCAGGTGACAGTCTTATTATTGTGTATCCTCTGCATGACTTCGTATCGTCGTCACCATCATCGCGTGTGTTTACTAGTCTTGTGTAAACTCTCTCTCTCTCTCTCTCTCTCTCTCTCTCGACCCTCCCAGCTCAAGGGGATGATACGGGTCATTCTGGAGCCTCTTATTGGTCAAGCACCACTAGTGGGAGGAGTGACCTTCTTTTTCATCCGCCGCCCTGTGAGTGACGTTTTTAATGATGTCATCAACTGAGCCAAGTGTGATTTAGACAAGTTTAAAACTCTTAAATTATTATTATTATTATTTCCCAGACCCTAGAGATCAACTGGACTGGCATGACCAACCTCTTGGACAGCCCTGCCTTCAGGTAAGACCACCTCCCGACTTATGATGCGCGTCTTTTTCTTGTTGGAGTTCTAACGGTGACACCGACATTTTGCTGTTTAGTTTAGTAAGCGCTCTCTTTTCACCCCCTCATCCAGCTCGCTGTCTGAGGGGACCATCATGGACATCATTGCCTCGCTCATGGTGTTGCCCAACCGCATGTGTGTGCCCCTCATAGACCAGGTCAAAGTGGACCAGATGAGATTCCCACTACCTCGAGTATGTAAGATAGTACTTTATTTACAGGTTGATCTTCATCTGATCACCTGCAGTCACTTTTTGTATACTTAACCATTGCACATTTCAAGATAAAAGTCACCCTTCCTACATTTTGTGTGTTTTTTTTTTCCCCTCATGTGAGACAGTGTTGCTGGTTTGAATCCCTCCTTGTCTGCTCCTCAGGGTGTGGTGAGGGTCCACCTGCTGGAGGCCAGAGACCTGTTGGCGAAGGACACGTTCATGCTGGGTTTAGTGAAGGGCAAATCGGACCCCTATGCAACACTGCGAGTGGGCAACCGACATTTCAAAAGCAAGGTCGTCAAAGAGAACTTGCACCCCAAGTGGAACGAAGTGTATGAGGTAGAGTAACGGGAACCTGAATAAGCTTAAAAGAATGCATGGGTCTTTTCTCGCCCTGTAATCCTGCGCGCATCC
Organism: Taurulus bubalis; assembly: GCF_910589615.1. Taxonomy (NCBI): domain Eukaryota; kingdom Metazoa; phylum Chordata; class Actinopteri; order Perciformes; family Cottidae; genus Taurulus; species Taurulus bubalis. The sequence continues at coordinate 19,432,574 of NC_136603.1, read as the reverse complement.
TGGTATGCAAAATGAGCAAACATCGAAAGAGATACTCAAATCACTGTTGGCAACTCGTTGGGCCTCATGCAACAGATGTTTCTTCTTAAGTGGCTTGTGATTAAGGAGAACTTTACACATTCACCAACATTTTCTTAGGAATTTCCTCTTGGGTACGAAAACTATTTAGGAGTGGCCTAGACGGGTCGTTGGAGTCGTGTGCAATGAGTCTGCTGTTCTCTAAGCTTTAGGTTTTTACAACTGGATTGCATATTATAATAAATTTGACACTTTTTTTTTTTAAGTTTGAAAATAGTATAGTTTTATGTTGACATTATCCTGTTTGACACTGACAATAACACAACAATATCGCCATTGATTAAAATTGGCTATTGATGCTAATGTTTAACACTACAATATTAATATGAACATCTTAAATGATTTGACCTGCTCTCATCGCTGGTAACCATCCTGACGTGGGACACTTTACCAAGAAAAAAAGAGACAGTTGAGATGAGAAAACTAAAATGTTCTCGCATGAGGTCCATTGTTTGGAAGTCTTCCAGCATGTGATTTCCTCCAATTATTATTTTTTTTATTCAATTATTATTTTCTTTCAGTACAAACGTTTGCGCGTCCAGGTGTGTCGCCTTATGCCCCGTCTCTCTGCGTGGTCGGCTGCAAGCCTTTCTGTCACTGTAGTAGAAATCTAATAAGCGGATCCAAGCGCTGACTTTCCACGTCCATCTTTCATCCGTGTGCAGTTCGTGGTCCATGAAGCCCCGGGGCAAGAGTTGGAGGTGGAAGTCTACGACGAGGACACGGATAAAGACGACTTACTCGGAACGTAAGAAACGTTCTAATTAGTGCAGTTTGAGTCGCATGCGTTTCATTCATTCTGTACACAGAGCTGCTCGAATATGGAAACTTATAAGGGACTTTTAATCCTGCCAGACACGGCACTCAACACTACATATGGTCGTTTGGTTGAAATTGTACAATGTAGTCGCACAAACGTGTTTATTTTTTATTTTGTATCATTTTAGGTACAACCTTGATTTGGGAGAAGTGAAGAGGGAAGTTGAAATGGATCAGGTGAGCTTTGAATTAATATTGTGGATACACGGAATACTGTAGTCTGTGCCTAACGGGTACATTTCTTTTCTTTGCAATAGGTAAACAAAATTTATAAAATAATATCTTGAATCTGCTGAAGCAGCATTTTCAAGAGTGTAAAGAAATGTTTAAACTAATGCCTTTCTAAGCATGGGCATTTTTCTCTGTTTAAATGCAGGCGTTCATATACATGACATGTTGATTAATGAATCTCCGTTGCTGCTGTAGTGGTTTCCTCTGGAAGGAGTCCAGAATGGAGAGGTCCATTTCAAGCTCCAGTGGTTTTCCCTCAAGACCGACCCCAGCCTGCTGAGAGAGGTAGCATCATATCATTGTTGCTTATCATTGTTGCTTCTGTTTCTCCCATCCACATTTGAATATACATTTGTATTCTATTTGTTGTTGTTCTACTTAAAGGGACAGTCCCCCCCCCCACCCCCTCAAAATAAAAAATAGATATTTCTCTGTGTAAATCGTGTATTGCTCTTTTCCAGTCTACCGACGGCCTTGCTTGTGCTATGCTTGCAGTCTATCTGGACAATGCCTCAAACCTACCAGTAAGTAGCTTCTAATGGGGGTTGTTGTTGTTGTTGTTGTTGTTGTTGCTGAACCGATGATGCAACACGGACAGACAGATGTGCTGATGTGTGTTCTTGTGATCTGTCTCCAGAAAGACCACAGCGAGATCGCCGAGCATCAGAAACACGGGAAGGCCTCAAAGGAAGCTCGGGTAAGCTGATCCAGGCTGGCCTTAGGGGCTCTGTTCGAGTTTGATTTATTTTAATCTTTTCAGTAAAGTAGGTCATTTTTGCCCTTGAGAAGGAGGTTAAATGCTGTTACAACTGTACCAAAGAAATAAAAATACACATCATACTTAAAACTTCATCTTAAATCTTATTTATCTCCTCTCCGTCATAAGAATGTAAGAATAGTTACATATGCATAATCATTATGAATGCACATATAACTTTCTTACCAGTCTACGACTGCTCACAATGGCATTACTGGTGAATCAGTTTTTAGAGGGTGTTGATTTTTAATTTATTACTTCTCGAACACCAGCTATATCATAGCCAGGAGACCCATGCTGTCTTAAATCATTAGCTTGTACTTGCGTACTTGATTTGGCATATGGATATTAATCCAGGGGTGTTTGGTATGCAGAGGCCCGACCCCTCATGAAACAGAACCTGTTCTTACAAAAGGTTTTATCGCTGCACATTCCCCATAGGATGGGAAAGAGAGGCACTTGTAATTCCATCTCCAGCACACACCTTCTTCAGTTAAACCTTTTCTTCTTCTTCTTCTTTTTTTCTGATCTCACAGCTATTTAATATACTGAATGGCAATGCTTGAAGCCTTCTATGTCAGGGGTTATTTTCTTTTAACCGAGCCGAGAGCCATACAGTCCTATTAGGCAGAGGTTACTTCGGCTGATATCTCCAAAACTAAATTGATGATAAATATCCCGACAAGTGGGAAGAAAGGTTTTCTTTTGGCTTGTTTATATAAAAAGCCAATCTTTATTCTTTAACGGTTACATAATGCAGTAATCATGTAGTAATCTAGCTTCTCATTCACCTTACTGCCTTACAGTTTGATTGTCCTTGTATCTTAGTGTCAGACAAAGGCCTCCGTGTACTTGGCCCTGTGCGTAGCTGGTATTTCACGTTTGTCTGGCGCATGCCTTCCATTTCATGTGGGTGCGTTATTACCAGCTGGTGTTCCTGTTGCTTTGATTGCTTCCTTTAACGCGAGCAAGGCCTGTTCAGGGTGAGTTTCCCAGCATAAAAGTGAAACTTTTATTTTTTTGAGCAGAGAATTTTGTTGATCATTTGCCCTCTTTGTAATGCATTTATAGGATGATTTTATTTTTATTTTTTTAAGGATTTTAATATTTCCATGTTGGAAAAATCAATATATTCCATTGAGATTACTTCACAGTTTCTGAGACAGACTTTTAAACCTCTCAAACTTGTGCCCATGTTATATTCCATCCCTGTCTGGTAACCAAGGCAATCATAATGAAACTGTAAGGATTATTTAAGGACATGTTAATACAGGCTTTCTTAACTTGAACTGTCATGAGCAGCAATTGCCTCTGAACGCCCTCTGCTGGTCATTGTGGGGAAATACAGGGAAGTGAAGTGTGTTTCTTTTCTCCCCTCAAATCATTCCACCTGTCGTGGTTGTAAAATCTACTCAGCAAATGCATTTCTTTTAAAGTAGACAATCTCCTCCAATATGTTGAGTTTATTGAAGGTTATTGTTGGAGCCTCACATGTGTCTGCATCACCCTCCATTTTTATTCTCCCTTGGAATGTTGTCAGTCATGCTCACACTGCCACCGGTAGCATTCACAGTCTTCCCCAGTGATCATCATAGTTTACTTCTCTGTTGTTTGCCAGTGTAGACATCAGTGGTACATGTCCAAGGTGGTATGGTATGTCTGCAATGTTAATTAGGGAGTGGAATGCATAACATACCGAACCTGGAATGCAACAGGCTGCTTGTAGACAGACTCCCAATGTCAGCTTGTTGCTGGTGGCCTATTGTAATGAGTGAATGACGACAAATATGGGAAACAATCACTAAAAGCATTCCAGATATCGAGTATCAAGTGGTCGCAAATAAAATGTTGATAATGGTCACCAAGCCCATCGCTAACAATTTATCCTCACGGGTTTCTATGTCTGTGTTATGGCCGCACCGTGTATGAAAATATTTTGTCCCAAAAAATATAACTTATGCGATGTATCACTGATTTACTTTGTTTTCAGCTCACTAAAAGGAGAACTGCCTGCCCAGACTGCTTTGTGGAGTTTGCCGTTGATAAAGATGTTCAGAAAAGCAAGGTACGGCTTGTTCTTCATCACAGGAACGCACCGTTTTCTCTTTCGGTCCAAAAATCTCCAATGACATGTCTTGATGTATTGTACAAGAAGGCGGACACTTAACCGTTTAGAAAAAGTTTCATTCCTAATTGCCTTGTCCGCCATTTGCAATGAAGCCATTCACTGTCTTCTCTTGCCGCAGGTTGCCTTTGCATCCAAAGACCCGGTGTGGGAGCAGGGCTTCACCTTCTTTGTGCATAATGTCAAAACGCAGCAGCTCCTGGTTCAGGTGTGTCATTTAATGGTGCACACACACACACACACACACAGGGTTTTCCCCCTCAAACCGGGACATCAGATGCTGATGATGTTGTTAAACTAGACCTTTTTCAGTTGATTAAATTCTGGAGGTCTGAAACTTTTTCCATTGGCTGCTTGGATAATAGTTTCTATTTGTGTTCCCTTGGTCCAGGTCAAAGTGAACGAGAAGAAGACTCAGCTCGGTGTTCTCAACATACCCCTGAGTCGCCTCCTCAACACCTCCGACATGACCATCGACCAGCGCTTCCAGCTGGAGCGCTCCGGAGTGAACAGCCAGATCAAGCTGAAAGCCACTCTCCGGGTGGGTACACAACGTTGGCAAGGAGACACACACACACAGACACACACAGACAGACACACACACACACTGATGTTTCAATATTATTTCACTGACATTAGCCATGTCCTCAATCCCACACAAGGTTCTCTCTCTTGAAAAACCTCCACCCAAGATTATCCTCAAACCTCCTCCAGAAGACAAACAACAAGGACTGCAGACTAACCAAGGAGGCCACGCCCCTGCATCCAATGCCTCCGCCAACACGGCCTCCTCTCCAGCGCCTTCCGCCGGCCCCGGGGCCCGCGCCGCGTCCGCGCCGTGGCTTACCGATAACCAGAATGGCCCCTACGAAAACTGGCAGTCTCCTTCCTCCCTGTCACCTATGCGTCGGTATGACTCCCAGAGCCTGCTGTCGGAGAACTCCATCGCGTCGTCCCGCTTCGACCTTTCAGACGGAGCCTCGTTTCCAGAGTGGGTCTATAGCTTTGTTCTTTTGTCTTTTTTTAGATGTTTAGGGCGCTCACCTCTAACATTTCTACAGGAGTGATGAACTAATCCACATGGTATTAAGCAAGAGTGAAGTCATACAAGTGATGATGCAAATATTTTCTATCCCCACAGGATCATTAGGAAACATCAGGGTTCCTTTGGGGAGATCCAGCTGACTGTACGCTATGCCACCCTGAGGAAAAAACTCATCGTCCTGGTTAACTCCTGCAGGTACAGTCAAAAAATAAAAATAATCCAGCCTCACTAGTGTAACCCAGCAGCACCACTACTCATCAGGAGTGTCTACCCATTTGCTCAGCTCTGATCACATTTTAGTTTCTGTGTGATAACGTACAAAAACAACTTTAAAATGAATCATTTCTATTTCAGTCCTCAGTGGCGCATCAACCACAATGCTGTGACTGAATCCAACTAGCAAAAGACTTAATTGCTGAAATTGAACAAACAAATAGCGTTCTCTTCTAATGAGTGTGGCTAACCAGCTGTGGTAACCCGTTGTGTGTACTTATTGCCTGCAGGAACATATTCCGCTTCAGCGACAATGGCACAGACTCTTATGTCCGCCTGTATTTTCTCCCTGAACAATCCTGGATACATCGCAAGAGGACACCTGTCAAGAAGAGGACGATCAACCCTGTCTTCGATCACAAGTAAGCCGACTGCATTCTTCCTACAAGCATTTTCTTTATTTTTTAACAAGGTGAAGTAGTTATTGTATGTTCAAGGCTCAGAGTTTGAGACGGTGTCTGGAACTTGTTTCTTACTGCCAAACCATCTTTTGTCACAGGTTTGAATTTGATGTGTCACTTCAAGAAGCACAAACCAGGAAGTTGGATGTGTCGGTGAAAAATGGAAAAATGTTCCATTCGCGGGATAGAAAGGACATTGGCATGGTGGGTAGTGCTACTTGTGATAGACCACATCTTTTTATTCCTTTCAAAGGGTATGGTAAAGAAACCTGATCTAAATAGTTTTCTCTCTTGTATTTATGACTTAAGAATATTTGGAAATAAAGGTTTAGACAAGATCACCTTTTATAAGTGTTGTATATATTTCTAATTTATTATTAAATCTGGGGAAACATTTTTGCAGATCATTTTTTTCTAATTTACTTTTTGGGCCACAAAAAGCTGAAGTGCAACATTATTCATACATTGTTCGTGGTGCACTTGAGCCTCCTGTGGCCAAAATGAGTATTACAACAAATACACTAGAACATTATCTTTAGTATAATCAAAAATACCTGCCAAAACTTTTTCTCACCTGTTTTCACAAATTAAAAAAAAAGAAACGTGTGGTTGAATAACAAACACAGCGGGAAAACAATTTAGATCAGACTGAGAAAATAGATCATCGATTTTATTTATTTATTTATTTTTTTTTCTCTTGTGTTTTATATTTTTTTTATTTGATACGTACAGTGTATTGCAAAAACGATGTATTTGCTACTTGTCACACTTTTGCTAACTTTTCATGTTGTGCTTCTTTCCACAGGTGATGGTCGATCTTTCACAGTTGGATATCGTCAAAGGCATCACAGAATGGTACGGGGCCTATTTTAATATTCTGAATTGAAGCACCAAATCTTCCTACCGTCAATAGTAATAATTTATAGAATTGCATGTGGGGAAACAAATGGCTTCTTTGATTCAACTAAAATGTACATGCATATTTAATTTCTCTTTCTTTTTCAGGTATGAGCTCACACTGCCTGGCCTGAAGAAATCCATCTAGCGGGTAGAGCCGTACAACTCCTGTTTGCAGTTCTAATAGCAGCTCCTCCGCCACTGCAAGGCCAAAAGTAGGCCTGCCATATGTCCACCCAGAGTGGAACTTCCAGATATCCACTATGATATAAAAATAAATAAAACAATTGCATGCAGTTCTACGTCTGCTCTGTTCTGAATGATCTGGAACAGAGCAGGCTTAGAACTGCATGCAAGACTTTTAAACATGCTTTGGTATCCCATATAATTTGAGCATTAGCAGGGTTCCAATTTTCCACCAGTTTAGTAGCTTATTTGGGTTGACGAGGAGAAACCAATGGTCCTGAATAATGAGGCTATTTGTTATTAAACATTTCCTTTTCATTGTATATATTATGTAATTCACCTGAACATGTTGCTATTTATACTCTTATCAAGAAACAAGATAATTTCTTTAATCTTGTTCTTTTTTTGTGCGAGAGGGTTGTTTTTTTTTCGATCTGAGCCAAAGTTATCCTTTTGTGTTTTAGTGTAAATACCTGTATTGATTGTTTTATGCAATATTTTATAGTAGGGGAATCAAATGAAAAAACAAGTGTGTTTTGCTGCAGCAATTCTGGAGAGTCGTTGCATATTGAGGAAGGGTTACAGGCTTTGCATATACTGTACATCACAGCTGGAAGAAGCCAAATACAACGTGAGACAGCTTCGCAGTGCTACTGAAGCAGTCGGTTCATTAGAAGGGAAATGGCCTCCAAGCAAGGCACATGAGAAAGAAAGTTCTTTGCTCGAGGGCACCATGCCCATCGTTACTGATGGAGTATGTATTTTACACCTAACCCAAAGATAATACCACCTGGTATTTTAGTGTTCTTCAACATATTTAAAAGTACTGTTACACTGCCAATTCATTAAGACGGTCAAATTTCACCTGAATCAGTTACAACTACCAACACAATATATTGTGTAGGCCTATATCTAGATTTGTCATATTTGCGGTAGTCATCTATGCTATACATTTTGTTGACTGCTAATTGCACAAAATTGAACCAAGAATTTGGTCTCGGAGTGGTGAGCTGCTTATTATCTGTTGTCCATTTTAAATTATTCAGTAGCTGGAGAGTTTATGGAAAGTGTTCAGGGTCTGGTGTTTTTGAATTGACACTGTGACTGTGCCATTTGTTTTTAGCCAGCATTTTGATGATAAATAAACATCTACAAGAAACTTTTTTGTGTTTTTTTTTCTTTTCTTTTTTTCCTAACTTAAAATGGTTACTCATTTACAGGTTTTAGGGCTCATTCCAGCAGCTCTCCATAAGTGTGAATGTGATTGTGACAAGCTGCCTCATTACATACCAGTACACACTATATGGGTTACCTGCATGTACCTGTATATGAAAGGGTGGTTCTATCCCGAGAGTAGGCACGGTTCAACTTCACCCAGGTCTATAACGGGTTACGTGGGCCTACAAGCCAAACCGGCTACAATTTTGTAGAATAATCAGATAAACGTGTTTTTATTTCTAACATATTTTACAAAATTCCCTTCGCTTATTTTATTATTATGATGATTCTCCTCAGCCCCCCACCCCTCCACACGGCACATGAATGGACTCTTCCATCACTAGGTTCGCTGTACGCGGCTCCTGTTTCTTGGGGTGCTGAAACTTCTAAATTGAGACTAAATTGAGGTATTCTACACGTCTTCAAGACCCGTTACTGAAGCTGAGCCATCACAGAGGGCTTATAGGACGAAACACACGAGGAGAAGTAGAGTAAACGAGCTAAACTCAAGTCGGTTTAGGTCAGTATTAGTAGCTGATAACCTAACTGGTAACGTAAACGGTAACGTTACTAAATAACTATTTAATCACTGTTAAAGTTGTTTAAATGTTTTCGTTGCGCTACAATTGATAAACCAGCACAGATTAACTATTCGTATAATATAATATATATTAAAAAAAAAAAAAAATATATATATATATATATATATTTTTTTTTTTTTTATATATATATATATATACACGTATATATATATATATATATACGTGTATATATATATATATATATATATATATATATATATATATACGTATATAATGTATATATACGTATATATACGTATATATATATATATATATATATATATATATATATATATATATATACATATATATATATATATATATATATGTATATATATATATATGTATATATATAAATGTGTTATAGGTGTGTGTCCCGGTGGGTGTATCCGGTGCTTTAAGTTTCACGCGAGTGCACGGCCCTCGCAACGGCAGACAGGTTTAGTTAGTTAGTGTTAGTATAGAGCTATCGTTAGCTTATGATAACTTTGCACAAGTACCAACATGAGTTCAGCAAGGAAGAAAACAAATATAACTGATAGTTTCGCATTCTTTCCACCACCAGTAAGTTGAGTTGAGAGAACATTACGTGTGTGACCTAACGTTAGGTTGTAAGTTAAATCAGTCTTTTAACGCTGAATAAACTTCACCTGCTACTGAGCTAACTTAGCTAACTTAGGTTAGTTAACTGACTATAACACTGAGCTAACATGTTATAACAGTAAACCTATTGTATAGCTGTTAGTCAAATGTAGACACTTGACAATATAATAATAATAGTAAAAAAAAGAAGAAGTTATTTCTCGAATATTGCTTTTACTTTGTCCAAGTTGTTCGGAACACTTTTTTTGTTGTCTCAAATTGTTTGTGTCAAACACAAACCTAGTCTTTATTTCATTGCCCAGGTCCCCAAGAAGCAGCCGTGGATGGATGCAAAACCTTCATTTTCGCTGTGTCCCCCTCTCCAGCAAAGACCTGAGGGAGCCCAAGCAACTGTGAATAGTGAGTGTAATGTTACAAGTTTTGAAGTTGGTGATACCTTTCAGTCAGATCAAAGATATTTGAGCATCAAAGTTATGATGACATGAGGCAATTCTAGCTACTGCTATTGTTTTAAGGACAATGTTATTTTCTGTTGAGCTGTTCTACATGTGTGTGCCGTAGGAGATGCCCTGATTGAGGGGGCGGACAGTAGACCAACTCAAAGTTATGGCAGAGGCCAGAACCTGCTCCTGAGCAGAAATGCAGTGCAGATCCACAGGACGTCCAAGCGTGGCAGCAGCAGCAGCCTCTCACAAATCGGTAAAAAGCGCAAGAATCTCCGTGAAACTATGGTTAAATTCATATGGTGAGTTGGTGTATTTTCTTTAATAAAGCTTGACTATCCGTCTTTCCTGACATTTCCTTTTATGTATTTATCCATCTCTATGTTAGTTTGTCCTCTTTAAATGTTGAATTTAGTTTGGTATGATGAAGTATCAAGGCAAAACCTTTTTGAAGGCAACTTTGTACTGTAAACTATCCAACCACTGTATATAATTTAGAGGCAATTGTTGTGACTCCATTCATTTTAGCCACCAGGAGGAGGAGGAGGATCAGCACGACGGGGACTCTCCAGCATGCGGCGCTTCTAACTTTACGGCAAAGAATAATCGTGAAATGGTGAAAAGCAAAACACACTTGATACCATATATTATATTGCTATTACCTTATTGCTATGTGTGATACTTTTTAGTGCAGTCTTTGTTTTGTATAAGAAACAACATTTTCGGTATAGTTGGAATTCTATTATTGCTTGTACTCAGGCTCAGGCTCTTATTTTAGCATTTTTATGTGAAGTGATCTAGTTTACACATAAATAAGCAAACACAACATTAAAAAAGAAGTCGACATTGGCCAGTGGAAAATGAATATTTACTGCACACCTGATTGTTGAACACTTAATATTTATCATATGCTTCACAACAATTGAAGCTTTCTCTCAATGAGCCCATCAAATGTGGATATAATGTTCAAGGCATTGTTTGATCAAAATGTCGCAACTGAGAATGGTTAATAATATTTTATCTTGTCAGAGATATAACTACTACATCCAGAAAGGGATAGACCTGGAGCATGTGGCTCCTCTGGAGGACTCTTGGCTGGAGAACATTCAGGAACTGATACCCTGCCACCTGAGGAGCCTGAGAACATCATTTGAGGGACTGGTTGATGCGACTAAGGAGGACTACCTGCTCAGCGTCAAGGCAGCAATCTGTATTTAATTACATTTAAACCCTTATGAACTAGTAATATTGTATTAACGTGATGAGTGGATATCTTGTAATACACAAGACTGTGGGAATAAAATATTGTTTGTTTTTAATACCTTTTGTTTGTGATTGCAGTGAAATATACATTCAGAGATTCAGAAAAAGACGAGGACGAACTGAAAAAGCTGCCTCACAGGCTTGAGTAAGTGTTGGGAGAAGTAGAAAGTGTCTCTACTTTATACATGCCGTGGAGCTACGTTGAGATTCTGTCTTTTCTCAGCAGTGACTGGAAGCCATGAGCATTGTGAATCATATATTTTACTGGAGGAAATGAAAAGGCTGTTCTTCACTGTCCCTCTGTTATCTGTCACTGTCAGAATGGATATTTTTCCAAAACCGTGGAACAAAGCCTTTGTCCATGCACGAAATAGGATGAGAGATAAGCTTCACTCTATTGACCCCTCGATGCTGCAGGTGCTGCAGATGTGGCATGTCTCTTTCAAGTAAGTATGCAATTATATCTTTCTGGGTTCATTGTATGAACTATTTAGAATTACACTGAAATCTAAATGTAGGTGTTGAGTGAGTTTGATGAATTTTAGTCAAATTAGTATTTAAAAATGTATTTCATTAATTAATATAAAAGGGAAAACAACAAACTGTGTTCAATAATTTTTAGATCTTTCATTAAAGTACTTAATTAAACATACGTGACACAGTACTGTACAGTACTTGTCAGCAGGCAGTTATGCATTATTGAAGGTTATTCTAAATTATTATCATGCTAATGTGTAACATATGGCAGTTGGAAGCACCATTTCCAGCTGAAAATGTATAGCAGCTAATCAAACAGATGTGCACGATTCTAAATTATACTTCTACGTTTAAAATGTAAATGAAAAAATAAGTTAAAACCTTGTATAAATAATTTCTTGTTTTCATGAGAAATTGTGTTTCTGGTTTTTACAATTTCCATCTACAGTATTTACAAGATTTTGCACAAAAGTGCGGCTGCTTTAACGGCATGGACACAATCACCTTTTTTAAAGAACCATGACAAAGTGTTGAATAATAGAAAATGGTCTTAGATGGACCATCTAAAATGTTTCTGTGCTTTTCCAAAAACACCTCTATTATCCCATGTCACACACCCATGTCAATATGACTGCTGTGGTTGATCTATGTTTGCCCATCATCTCACCCTCCTGGCTGATCTGTTTGCAGAGATCTCCGTCTGATAGAGGTGGAGGAGTTCCACAGCAGAAAAGAGTCCGTGGAGCTCTCTGTGTTTCAGCAAATCGTCACCAGACATGTTGAGAATGCCAAAGGAATCCTCCTCAAAGAGTGAGTCCACATAACTTAACGCCAAGATACTTGTGCTCAGTTAAATACATCTTTAATTTGCCATTCGTAAATGAATCGAAGCTCCCTTCACCTTTTAAAAGTTCACTATGGTTTTAGCATAATACAGTGCATATTGCACTGTGGGTAGTTCAGGGGGCCTGGGACAGTGTGGGCTGACTCTGCTTTCGTTAAGGTAAAAGAGGACAGATCAGGATTTGTGCAAAGAGACGGCGTAGCGCTTCTTATTCCACCTCCGAACCAACAGACCATTTATCACAGTGGTCTCCTTTGCTCCGTTTTCCCCATTGGTATCATTAAAGTTCCAAGTGACGATTTCATTATTTGACCATTCTCTGAATATAATCTTTCATGTGCTGTTTTCTGCACCAGGTGGGTCCCCAAAGTGCACACCATTTACAACCAGGGGTGGAGGTGCGAGCTGTGGCCTGCCTCAAAACACAAAGCCAAACTGCTGTCTTTAACCAACTGTGCTGCTGCACTCATGACCTCCCAGCTTCAGAGCCTTGCATTAAACTCAATGAGGGACTACACACACCTATTATCCCAAGACCCGGTAGGAGAATGCTTAAAAACGTGATATAATAATATATTTCAGAAGAGTCGAACCTCCTCGACTGGAGGAAATTATCATATAATTATCATAAAATAAATGTTTACATTTTGACCAACATGAACAGGTGGACACTAACAGTTGTATTCTTTCTCTGCCTTTTTGGGGGGGTTTGCTCTCCACCACCGTAGCAGTCAGAACGAGCCTATGAGCACCCGGGCTTTGTGCTGCATCTGATACTGGAGGACAGGGAGATCAAGTTTGAGCCTGAACTCAAATTGTACGAGGAGGCCCTCCTTCACGTCTATGAGCTGATGCTCAGCTCTGTCAGCATGGTACCTCGCTTTGAAATCAAACTGTACCTGGAAGAGGTAAGCGGGAAAGTGTGTTTGTCTGTAGTAGTATGCACCAAGTTGAATCAACACCTCTAAAACAATAAAAACTCAGTATCACATGTGCCTCAGTGATTGTGTAGAACATTGAGAATGATCTAAGCACTGTTTTTTTTCCTGCTGTCTTGTTGTTCGGATGCCCTATTCTGTATCTTAAAATCGCAATAGCTCATCATTGCATTGCGATTATTAGTTATTATGTATATACCCTTCTCCGTGTCTTCCTAGTCAAGCTCCCAAACCGGAAGCACCCTAAAGCCCATTATCCTGCCCGAGATTCTTCAGGCCCAGCAGATGGAGGTGCGCAGAGTGTTCTGGGCTGAAAGTGTCAAGCCCAAGAAGTATGTCCATGAGTACGATAAATATGCCACGCTGGTATCCAGGCAGAGAGAGGAGGATGTGGAGCAGTTCCTCAGTAAACAGCACTCCTTCCAGGAATTCATGGCGGAGGTGGTACACTACCAGCAGCTTGCTGACCAGATCCAGTACACATCATGCCAGGTACTTGGTCAGCAAGGTGGAAGTCTCTCAAAATGACAATGTGATGGCTGTAAACGTTGTGTATTACTTTGATATTTGAGACCATCAGCTGTTGGTGATGTCTAAAGAAACCTAAAATTATTATTTTGAGTGACTGAAATTAGATTGCCAATGTTTCTTTACTTTCTAAAATCATAAATAACTATCACTCTGCATGGAACACTATCTAATAAATCCTGATACCTAAACATTTTAAAAACCTCCAAAGCACCAGTCTTTCATTCTTGAGGTTTTCCGTGATTACGCCCGTCTACCCTTATATGAAAGTCATCTCTTAATTGACGTTGATTGTGTGACTGATCAATTTGGGCTTCAGGTGGTACGTCTTGGCATGTTTGAGGTTCAGTCCCATAAGCTCATCCACGCTCTCGTCAAGCGGGCTCTGGAGCTACAGCAGAAACTGGTTTCTCGGATGCTGCACGACCATCAGGAAATCAACAAGAAGTCCGTTGGTTCGCTGTTTTCACTTTTCCTCTCAACAAACACGCAGAAATTTAAAATGCAAATAAAGTTTAACAATACATTTCTGTTTGACCGCTAAATAAACATTGGGCCGGTCAAAGGGAATGTACAGTAGCACCCTTATTGGTTTTAGTCCCTGTGTTAGCTGCTGTTTTGGCCTCCATCCCAATGGTGCCCTTTGGCTCCAGGCCATAATGAGATTGTAAGTCTGTGAATTATTTTGTATATGCCACCGAGTTAATGCTGTTCCTCCCACAGGCTCTGTGAGGAATTTGAGAAGATTGCAGAGAAGGCACTGAGCACACCAACTAACACGCAGACACTGATGGAGCTTCAGGTACCTAACCCAAACGATTGTCTCAGACACAAGCTTAGTGCAGTGTGTACAGTAGAAACAAATGTCTCTCGCAATTCTGTCCACAAAGCAGTCAGGCAAGACATCCCGTCAGGCATGACATCCCGCAGTCAGTAATAAACAATGACAACTTGGCATGTTTTTGTTCACACCGACTAACTGGACTGTGGCAATGGCAGACATATAGGTGAAGTACTATACCAGTGTGCGTTATTGCCCTGTACTCCCATCCAGGACTACATTCGTAAGGTGGAGACCACAGAGATGCCTCTGTTGGAGCGACGCTTGGCAGACTCCACCACACAGTTGTGTTTCCTGATGGACTTCGTCACCCTCTCACCACTGGAGATAGAGCTCAACGCACAGTCCTTCCTGTGGCTCAAGCGCATGCCATCAATCTTTAAGGACCACCAGCAGATCATTGCTGAAAAGACAGAGCAATATCAGAGTGGCCTTAAGGTCTGTGTTCCTACACTATCTGTCCAACCATTGATTTGCTGACTGGAATATGGATGTTTTTGCATCAGAACTGCATCAGAACAACTACATTGTTAATGTGAACGGAAAATGTTATTGCTAGAAAACAAAGAGGGCATTTCTGTTTGTGAATTCCAGTTGTGCCGCGACCGCTTTGAGGAAGAACTGGAGAGCTACAGCATACAGGTGGAGGAGTATTCCACCTTTGGTGAGCTGACGGATCTTAGCAAGTACTTGAAGAAATCCCAGGCCCTCAATGCTAAACTGGAGTTAGCCATAGAAAAGGTAAACAAGGGATTTCTCTACTGGAAAAATGATTATTTACGGCATCGGTGTCAAATGAAAGCTATGGAGACTGACATTAGGCCAATATTGTTGTAAATTATACAAAAAGAGTTTAGTTGTACTGGTACCCAAACATTAATAAACCATTTAGTGTCAGTACAAGCCACCCTACGCTTGTGCATAAGATCCAGTCTGCTTGCGTTTTGATTTAAGACTGAGTATAATCTTTGATTTTTGAAGTACTTCACTCAACAAATTAAAATTAAGACATGCTTCTGATTGAAAAATACACATTCATTTGCACAGTGGATTATTGCATTGATTTGAAGTTCAAATGCAGTAAGTGCTTTCAAATATATGACCTGCAGAGGGCAGCATTCGCTGTAAAAAAAGAACTCTTGTAAGCGGCTTTGTGAGGGGTTTTGTCATCCATACATTGACACTCATCTAATTATCCTTCTGTCTTTTCTTTTTCTGTCTTTGTTTGTTTCTTCCTTCCTTCTATGCTTCCATCCGTACTTCTCTTTCAACCTTTCTGCCACTCTGGAAAGATGAATGATTTCAATCTAGAGGAAGAGGCCTACGGCTGGCCTGTGTCCCAGTACCCAGAGCGTAAGAAGATCCAGGACAAGCTCACACCCTTCCTGCGCCTCTATGAGACAGCCACAGCTTTCCTAAACCAGGACAAGCAGTGGCTCCATGGACCGCTCTCGGGTGTGAACCCAGACAAGGTACTAGAGTTTGTTATTAAGTTTGTTTAAGCACTTTTTATTAAGCACTTTGCAATGAAGAGAGACATCTTTTATCATCATTACAGCTTCAGCTGCTGCTTAAGATGCTTTAAAACTGGGATGTTGCAGAATGTATTTGTGTCACACTATAAAAACGTCAAATTGTGATTGCCACCACTAACAGATGGATCTGAGTATAACGCTTTGTTTGAAATGCTCTCTCTCTCTGTTTTCCTTTAAACCTATCCAACTTTTCAGGTTTCATTCACAATAACATGATTTAAAAAGCTGCCTCTCTTGCAGACTATTACACACACACACACACACACACACACACACACACACACACACACACACACACACACACACACACACACACACACACACACACACACACACACCTACACAGGCATCTATGGATTTCAGTCTTCAAACATACTGTATGTCATTAATCAATCATGTGGCACATCAGTTGTTTTTCTTTGATTGGCTGTGTCTACATATGATTGATGTGATATAGCCTGTTAGAGACGGAGACGTGCGGGTGGGAATAAAAGTTCACCAACACACTCATTTGCCCCAATGTCCTGTCACTGTTTGATTGACATCTCTGTTTTTCTGTCTGTACTAGTGTTGTAAAGCATGCCTCTAATTGGCTCTTGGTATAGCAAGCACTAGGCAAAGCAACTTTTTTTGGATAGCATCTTTCAACAACAAGGCAATTCAAAGAACTGTATACTAGACATAAAGGGCCATTACGACAAGATATATATATACATATACATATATATATATATATATAAAAAATTTGGTACTCATTCTAGTCTTAGTACTCATCTTTGCCTAACCTACGGCCCCTCCCCTTTTTGTTGATGCTCATTCTCCCACAGACTGCAGCCTATACAAAACTGCTATAGCACAAACACACAGGTGTTTTCACTTGACTAATTGGACACAAGCCCACTGGAGGGAGAGGAGAGGTCCCCTCCTCAATGCCCTTTTGCTGACGGTGTTAGCTGCATTAAAGCCAAAGCACTTCCTTCATCAACTTCATACCCAGCTCTTATTACTCAGCTATAACTGTCAGCGTTACCTCAGTGACCGCTGCCACTAACAGTGCTGCTGCTTCTTAATGCCTTTACGTCTCACTCTAGCAACCCCTCTGAATCACTGAAGCATGTAAGTGCATTCAGGACTTCATTGACCATAGTGTGATAGGACTTAACTTAAACTTTATATGTATAATGTTATGGTACAATGTAATGTTTTATTCTATTAATTCAGTTGGCAATTATTTATTCGTAGTCGTTTCTATTTTTTTCTGGTGTCTTTGTAACCCCACCCTTTTAGTTAGAGATGGACGTTGGCAACTACTGGCGCACACTGTACAAGCTGGAGAAAGGCTTAAGTGATGTACCCAAAGCTCTGAGCATCGCCACCACTATGAAGACTAAGGTGGAAGACTTCAAGAAACACATTCCTTTAGTGCAGGTACGACCCAAACAGAAACATTTAATATCTGTCGAAGTCAAAAATAACTTTGATCTCAATGACTTGTGTCTTCTACAAGTTTAAGTCTTTTTTTTTTTACTCCTCCTCCTTCACAGATACTGTGCAACCCAGGCTTGCGTGAGCGCCACTGGGATACCATGTCGGAGGTGGCTGGCATCTCCCTGCAGCCAGCCGATGACCAGGCCTGCGTGTCTCAGTTCCTGTCCATGCACCTGGAGCAGCATCTGAGCAGCTTTGAGGGCATCAGTGAGGCGGCCAGCAAGGAGTACTCCCTAGAGAAGGCCATGGAAAAAATGTCCAGTGAGTGGGGCAACATGGAGTTCAGCCTCCTGGCCTACAGAGAGACGGGCACCTCCATCCTGTCATCTGTGGATGAAGTGCAGATGCTGTTGGACGATCACATTGTGAAGACACAAACCATGAGGGGCTCACCCTTCATTAAGCCATTTGAGGTGGAGATACGGTAAGAGACGAGAAGATTTTCTTGAGAATGATTTTGCTTGTTTGAAAAAGCAGTACACATGGTTAGGCCTCGTTGAAAGTACAACACAGGTTACTTCAAGTTGTACTGTTTATAATCAACAGCTTTTACTTTGGTTGTAAAGTGGTGCAATTGACTAATATTGCCCCAGCATTATGTTTTCACCCTGGCAGTTATGCTATCTTCTGTTTGCGCTGGCTGAGTTTGCTGTGTTTGGTGAACCACTCCTGACAGGGCAGAACACACAGACTGAAATATCACATGACAAGCTATCTGGGGCTAAAGACCATAATGGTTTGTCTGTCTCAGGATTGTAGTTATCGATATTCGTTGTGAAAACTTGAAAAACAACGGCTTCAATTGAGCTTACTGTGCAATTCATTCAAGTTTGTATCTGCCTCTGAGTTCAGCCAACGATGTAATTTACCCATCTTCTGTCATTTGGATATTATTATTGCAATATTATGTTGCTTCCAGGCACAGTTTGACACAGGATTCCCTGCAGCTTTTAGAAATGTGCAATATTTGGCAGGAAGCTAAAGCAGCTACTGAAGTTTCTTTTATGAATTATTTTTGTAATATCACATGAGACCTTTATAATGCCATTATCTAGCTTTGTGGGTGGGAGAGGATGATACCACAGTGAGGATAAAAAAATCTGTTTGTCAGTAGATTGCACAAGTTACTCCGGGAGACAATCCCAGCTACATTTTATACTGAGGGGTACATTCACCAAGTATAGATTGCGGCCGCTGATAGCATCATGAATTACGCATCATTTGCAACCGCTATCTGCCTCCTCTCAAGGTCCGATTCACAAAAGATATTGCGCTAATGATATTACAGCGCAAACTCTCCTATAAAGTTTTGCAGCTGAATGCAATTTGCCTTTTCTTTGTGCAGGGAGAGGAAGGAAATGATTTGCTAATTTGTTCATACAATAACCTTATTTTTCATTGTTTTTCTCTCTCGAATGTATTCCAATAAAGGGAGCTATATTAATGTATTTTTCGTGACACAACTGTCATCGCATCCTGTCGCTGCATTACAAAGCACGACGATGCCTTTGCCTGGCTACAAGCACTGCTGCCATCATCACTGGAACGTTTGCACTTCAGTTACCACCAACTCTCTGCAAATAATTTCACTGGAACTGCATGTGGCTATTAGCGCTGAATATGACTGTTTTGCCTTTAAAAGAGCAAATTTTGTGTCAAATGTATGCTAATTACCAAATATTAATTTAAACATTTGCAAATAGCTCAAGAGCACTGAGAAGCTATTTGCTTGGCAGCAAAGTTAGGAGTGCATTTCACCTTTTGCAGGGTTTATTTTTGTCTTATTTGTGCAGGTCTAGCGGCTGCAAAAGCCATGCAATCCTGTTAGTAATTTTCCATTGAGTGAACTCAGCACAGAACAGAGGATATCTGGCATTAAATGCAAGATAATATAAAGAAACATCCAGGATTCCCAAACCTCCTTTAAAAACGTTGTGTTGCGATCGTTATTACTGTTCCATTCTTCTCCTTCCACAAAAAGAGGAGAGTGATTTTGTTTTTCCCAGTTGAGTGATATTTATTGTAGTAGTATATTCCCACTCGCATTTACTCATCTTCTTCTGCAGGGAATGGGAGGCCAAATTGCTGCTCCTCCAAGAGATCCTTGATGAATGGCTGAAGGTGCAGTCCACTTGGCTCTACCTGGAGCCCATATTCAGCTCCCCGGACATCTTGACTCAGATGCCTGAGGAGGGACGCCGTTTCACAACTGTTGACAAATCCTGGAGGGACACCATGAAACAAGTTTTACTGGTACGTTTTTTAAATTTGGTTTTAACATGAGGGACTTTTTGCGGAGGGGCATGATAGTTAGGTTGGATCAGAAGACTATCACCATTAAAAAAAAGGTGGAATCCACATGGGGATCTTCCACGGCAGATAATTCCAAGATAAGAGCGTTGCATCTTATTATAGAACACTGGACCGCAATCATAACTGTAAAGGGGAACTGCAGCATATTAACCAGAAATGTCAAAAATGACCATGAATGGATTTAGGTTTGTATTAAAGTATGTTAGTGCATCATTTGGAAAAGGTTGACAAATGGGCACCTTCCAGTAACACATCAAAACTCAACAACAAACAAAAACTCAACCCATACTTTCTGTGTAGCCAGACATCTGCTGGTCCTCTCGTACTGGCTGACCTTGCTAAATGCAACAGGTAGTAAAATCCCTTTGCACCAAAAATAATCCAATAGGCGGTGGCTGGAACCATAAAACTGCCCTTTAACAGGGAAAATGTTGTTTGACTAAACGGTTATGGTCCCCAAAAAAAATGATATTGAGGATTGTTGCTATGGCCGATGCATCAGTACTATACGGTGTGATTGTATCGACATGTCCCTACCATTATAGAGAGGGCTTGTCACCCGTTAAGAAAATAAATACCCTTATTAAATAAACCCCAGCGAAAAGGTCTAAATCTTAATATTTAGGATATCATCCATCTTTTAAACATTTTCATCACCATCTAAAAATGAAAGGTTTCAACAGTAACAGAATGGATAGTTTGAGGAGCAAGCACACAATGACATTCTTTCCAAGAAAAAGAAAAAGCATAATAATTAAATTGTGGTCGAATAGGAACACATTCAACCATCAAATTGGTGTATTGACGGTACAGAGCCATTCCCTTCAGAAGGGTTGCTGTTTTTGAATTATTTCTGCACAACTGGAATGATAATGATCCTCTGTAACTGTGCCACACATGCGAAGAAAGAAGAACGAATCGTTGGAAATAGTCACATGCTGCACACCTGATCAGAAAGTTTACTGGTCAATTAACTAGACCAAAATCAACACAGCTCCGACAGCAGAGGGGGAGAATGAAATACAGAGGAAAATGAGAGGCTCAGAAGTACGCAGTAGAAGCAGAAAGGAGAAAGGCCGTGCAGAGAGAGCGAGGGAATCGGTATATAAAGGGATGGAGAGCAAGACACAAACAACAGAGTGAGGATAGAGAGTGTTGCACCAGCATCCTCAAAGAGTTTCCAAAGGGTAATTGGCGTCCTCAGTGGACCTGAAATGAGACACATCAATTTCAGACAGTGTCCTCTAGAAAGCCCAGCCTGACTGCACCATCAAATAGGAATTATGGATTTTGTCTGGAGGGGGCAGGCCGCACTGAGCCACAAAGAAAATGGGGTCACCAGGGGACAGGCAGCCTACACATGCAGATGTGCATGCGTACGGTCCGTTCCACTGGGAGTTGTGAACACACAGGTTACGGAGCATGTTTTACACTTGCTTTTGCACTTATCCAGCTGCGGGAAATATTTCCTTTATTATCTTTAGTTCATCAGTTCAAAGAGACAGTTCGCCTTCAAATCCAAAATACATATTTATCTTCCTACCTGTGGTGTTATTCATCAGTCTAGACTAGAGTGTTGGTGTACTTTGCCTTTCGTGGAGGAACTCTTTTCCTTCAACCGTAGATCACATGAAACAAGCCAGGAGCCATACAGTCCATTATATTGGAGAGAAGGCAGACGTCTCCACGACCGATATCTCCGAAACTAGGCAACTCACACCGAAGCAATCTAGATTGATAAATGGCAGAATAGGTTAGAGGAAAAATATATATCGTTGATCTATGTCCCTTTTAGGTCAGTGTGATTAACTCAGTCAGTACTGTATGGATACTGGGAAATCCTTCTTGTAATTTATGCCAATGTTAGATAAGATACTTAAATCTACTGATAAACAGCAACTATACTATATAATGTAATGGTTGATTGCATCATACTTATTTTATTTATTCAAAGTAATATAAGTGTTTGGTGGACAAACGCACTAAGAACACATTTACAGTACATATAGTTTAGTTAACATTGATGTGCTTGTATGTGATTTAGCATTCCAGCTAAAAAGTGGCTTTGTCACAAGACGTTTTCCTAATGTGTATGATGTAAACTGGTGAGAATCCACACAATGGCTCCGTTAGCTTAATGGGTTTAGACTCACAGGTAGGATTTTACACCGTTACCAGCTGTGTGATTTAATGAGGAAGTAAATATGCTATCTGATGCTGGCATCTTCTTTCCTAGTAAGATTATTGTGTAGTGCCAGGGCACTGGAGATTGTCAAACTTTTTTCCCCCAAATTATATAACTATTGCCTACTGTTTTAGACCACTGATCAGAACCACAGGTAAAGGCAGTGTGCAAGGGTAAAATTCATCAGGGTGACAGAATTATTTGTTTTTTGCAAAGTGAGGGGATGGAGCGAGACAAGCGGGAAACATATCATTATGCTTTAGTATATCCATCACATTTGATTGAATTTTGCTTAGATTGTGTAAGAGATGTGATCACAATATGTCGCACGACATATTAACATGAAAAATACGTTTGTTGTTGATAAAAAAATCTATCATCAAAATGAAGACTCAAAACAAACTTGTTTCCACCATCCTGAGACGACCATAAAACATATCTGAGACACTATTAACACGTCGTAGTCATAGCGGTGCGGCTCATCTACCTTGTCTTTGCCATCTGACTTATCAGTGAACCCAGGAACCGCTTGAAGTAAAAGCACAATATTATTTTATTTTCACCAACAGAAGGTTGCTATTCTCCCAAAATATCCTCAGTGGTCATTTGGAAAAGCCACTACCAACCTTACTTAACTTCCTTCTGACAATTTGCAAATCCTCAGTGATAAAAATGAGACTTTAATTAGATTTTTTTTTTTCTCTGTCTTTGTTGTGAGACAAGACATCTCATCTCCCAGGACAAGAGAGGCAATCTCTTTCTTGAAAGGGTGCAATAATAATGCATTTTAGGTTATCTCAGTAAATGGGATAGCACTAAATAAAAAAATAGGTTTACAAGAATTGTTTTTCCCGTTTGTGGGAAATGTGTCCAAGTGACTACTCTTAACTGGAAGTGTCAGGAGTTGGATTTTGTAATCCATACACACTGAATGCTACCATTCTCGGAGAAACATCCCTCCTCATAGGCGTGTACTGCATCAAAATCTTGACAAAGAACACATCCCTTCATCTCGTCTATGGCATTGATCAGCAGCGCATGAAATTGGAATCATCTCAACTCCATACTACCAGTGTGAGCAAAAAGGCAGGCTGGAGTGCAGCTCTCCTATATCCACAAATCTCTTGAGGGTGTTCGCCCAGGCTGTTGTCATCAGATCAACCACTAGGAGCTGCTCAAGATCCACTGATCAGCTTCCACTTCTTTCTTTTTTATCTGCTGCCTGCTTTAATGTGTCATTTATCTACTACTGCGTACACACTTGCAGAAAAAAAACAAAAAAATCAATTTAAAAGACTTATTTCTGTGAACCTGCTGTCATTCAACGTTGCAGAACACCAAACCTTTGCCCCCTTTCTAATGAGCTGAGGATCGGAGAAACAGTTGGCCATCTGAGCTCATGAAGAAGATGACTGACATATTGTTTACTAGTAGACTATTATTCACCTAGTACACCACAGTAGTCTGCAAAAGAGTAGCTCTCTTACTGTTATAATCATGCTCGTGCAGATAGAATGCTCTGCAGGATGTGCCTTGAACAGGACATTATTTTGTACTGGATGTGTTGTGTGTGTCAGATTGGAACAAGGACAAAATACTCTCTTTAGATTATGTTTTTTTCCACACAGATTGCAGACCTGCCATATCAGCTGGGTACAGTTGCTGTCCCTCATTGAAGCCATCTGTTTGGTGCATAAAACCCACATTATCACGCATAATACATGCATTAGTGCATTGTTATCCCTTCACTGTGCTCACGAATAGCTTCCCGCTGGCAGGTTCAATATAAAAATAGCCCGGTTATTACTTTCTCCTGATGAAATCTATGAAAAGCTAGAATCACTGTTCATCAATCAGACCCCCTTAGCCAGTGTAATTGTACATCCCACTGAAACACAGTCAAAGCTTGATCATTTGATTTAACCTTTGAAGTGAGTTGCAGTCACTGTAGCTTAAGTCTTTTCTACGGACTATTGCCTAAAGAGAAATGGTTTCGATCCCTCATTCGTACCATTTGTTTATTACTTGTATCATATGGCGAGCCTAGAGGGGAAAAAGTCACTTTGGCATGAGTGAACAGCCGCTGCTTCCGCTTAACTAAGTCATCATGAGGAATCAAAAGCAAATAATGAGAGATCAAAAAGGAATTTATATCTCATTCGAGATACTCTTTGTGGTTGTGGTCTGGAACAGAACTTGATTAAAAGCATCTTTCAGTGGCTGCCCCTCTTTTTAATGGACAGTGACCGTTACTTGATACAAACCAGAAGGTTGTGCCACGTCAAAGCAATGCAATGGTGTCCGCCCTCTTCTTTTCCAGAGCGCATGTACCTGCGAAAAGATTTGCCTTACGCATACTGGCCACCAAATAACAGCTGTTGTACATATAGCAACATCATAGCATCATTGCAATGTAATTTTTCAGCCACACGTGTGTTTTGTTAAGACATATTATTGATTTGTAGACGATTTTGTCTGCATGTTGCGAGGAGATGTGAAAACTCTCACATCCTGCAAAAACGGGCTCAAGGCAAATTGAACACATCAAACAAAGATGAAAGCACACCTTTTTGTAGGCTAGCTATATGAACTCCAGCAGCTGTTTCCCTTGTAGTTTATATTGTTTCCATTACGTTGTTCAGAAGCGTGGTGTTAGTGTGGGTTAATGGGGATTAAAACACTGCAGAGCAACAGAATAAAATAGTTTTCTGTTGAAGAGTAAGGTAAAGCAGAGATGGCATCTCATGCTCCTCCATGTTTTTCAATTTGGCTCCACACTTTAGCTCTTCATTTTGCTCCTTCCTGTATTTTATTTGACTCCATTCAGAGGATGATCGGAGCTCTTATTTCAGAATCCCCCCAGACGTTTTCCTGTGAGCAGGTCCAGGCATCCATTGTCCAACCTTCACGGTTGAGTTAGTGTACACATGAGATGATGTCAGAGCGGAAATATGTAATAGGTGCGAGACAGGCCTCAGGTGAAATCTCCTTTTACTTTTTTATTTTTTTCAGGTCGCTGTGTGACAAGTGGGCCTCAGTGTGGAACATGGATTGGATGTTTTGCATAAGGAAGTGTTTTAGTGTTACCTTCAAGGCAACACTGCACTGCTGAAAAACTAATGAACGCAACAAACCACTTTTCTCTCACGTGTTTCCTTGATGAACAAAACGATGCAGTGCATCACCAATGCTATCGGCCGCTTTGCAGAGGGGGCAATAGTCATGGTCCTATAGTCGAGGGTGTACAGTACCTGTCTAGGGACCGAATGTGATACAATTGCTGCTTTCTAGTGAGGGATCCATTAGAAAAAGCTATACAGTCCTAATTAGCACCTATGTGAAACTATGAGCTTGAAATGAGTCTGAGTGGACCTGAAATGACTAAAACATATCTGTTTATGTGTTTTGAATACATGTTAAACCTGACTACCTGTTGTGCTCAAAGTAAAATGCCCATATTAATACCACAGAAATTATATTGTAAGTAAATTGAGGATACGTGAAATGTTTGCTTTCCACTAAACTATTCTCTCCTGCCTGTGTTAGGACAAGCACGTGCTGGCAGTGACATCCATCGACAAGATGCTGGAGAAGCTGAAAACGTCCAATGAGCTCCTGGAAATGATCCTCAAAGGTCTTAACAACTACCTGGAGAAGAAGCGTCTCTATTTTCCGCGGTTCTTCTTCCTGTCTAATGATGAGCTGCTGGAAATCCTCTCTGAGACAAAGGACCCTTCTAAGTAAGTTCAAACATGTCGGCATCGTTGTGCACCCAGTCATAATGGTATTTATCATTATACTAAGACAATGGTTGTGTAAAGTTGGTCTACCCCTGTGATAAGCAGCTAGTATCAATCAGTAGCCTACCTAGTCAAATGATGAATAAACTTAAGCCAAATCAGTTTATGTATCAATAAACGCAGCTGAACAAAAAATGAGATTCAGCATGTGAAAGGAGCAAATCCAGAAAAAGGAAATAGAAAACACCGTAAAATAGTTGTTGCCTTTGAGATACAAAATATTCCGCTAACTACCATGCATACTCAGCCCCCACAGTCCTTACTGATAACCTATCCGTGTCTAATTTCACCCAGGGCGTTTGGTTAATAATGAATGCGATTCCAAATGGACGATATTCTCTTTTCTTTTTCACTCTACCATCCTCTTTATTCTCTCTTTGGCTTCTGGGAATTGTCAAAACATCAGTAGAGATGCGCGCAGTCACAACCTCTTATGTAAAGAAGGGAAGACAGGGCAGTGTAATGTTGGGAGAGCGCATGATAGATCTGCTGAGAAATTTCAGTCATCGGCCCATAAATGCAGTGCTGGACTGACAAAAGAGCTCGCTTTGATTTTCGGGGATGTAGAGAAAGCGAGGTACCCAAATGCCAAAGTTTGAATGCTCTGGCATTGTAACACTGAATGATTTTTTTGCACAGCGAGAACAAGCAACAGAAACATAGAAGATATACAGCAGTATGGAAACGAGGACATTCTTTGTTTACTGTGTGACATTCAAGAAAAGTTACTAACAATAAGTAGGACTTCAGCAAACATTGCACTTTTAGTTTCAGTGACCAAGGGCAACAACCGGTTTCGCAACAGCAAAGGTCACAGGACATGGTGTGAATGTGAATGGAAAAAATTGGTGAATGAATGTTATCTTCTGAAGTTTTTTTTAGGGGTGCAGCTGGATTGAATCACAATTCCACAATTCAATTCTGACACATATTCTAGTAATTTAAGTCCATAAATATTACAAAAAGTAATATAGATCATCTAAAAAACTCAGTTAGCAACCCTATTTGGTTCATTGACCTTTCGAAGAGTAACTGTTGGAAATAGTAGTTTGACTTAAGACTCTTTGTAGCTTTTGTTGTTGTTGTTGTGGCCTCCTTTTGGTTGTAAACTAATGCAGAAGAAGCCATCATTAACATCTGAGCACAACAACGCCAGTGCTGTAGTTCTCTTACAAAACCAGACTATGTTTGACCTTTAGTGGATGACAGTCAGCAGTTGGTGTTTAGGTGGAGATGCAGCCATGCTCAAGGGCAATTGTCCTATAACATGGAAACTAATTTGCAATAACATAAGACCGGGATCAGGGACAGTAAAAAATAAGTAGTAGCTTTAAGACACACTTCATGCCTACAATCTTTCAGTAATTTTCTTTTGGTTAAATTGGGTCCGTCGATACTGTTTTATGTAACAACTGTTAACATCTTCATCTGCAGGGGCACTCTGTATTAATGTGGACTACTAAACCCCCCTCACTCGGGGTTACCTATAACTATTGAAAGTGATTCACTATTCTGGCCTTACTTTCCTCCAGAGTGCAGCCCCATCTGAAGAAGTGCTTTGAAGGCATCAACAGTGTGGTGTTCACTGACGTGCTGGACATCACCCACATGAAGAGCAGTGAGTGTGAAGTGGTGCAGCTGCTGGACATCATTTCCACGTCCAAAGCCAGGGGCCAGGTGGAGAAGTGGCTCCTGGAACTCCAGAATGGCATGGCCGCCTCCCTGCATAAGGTGTTGTTGTGGACTGTTATTACGCCACTGTTTGAGCTTCACTTATATACACCAAGACATGTTTTGTTTCTTGTAATGTTCTAACGAGATTTAAACACACCAGACTAGACTGTTGGACCTTCAAGGCTTCTCCACATATGATTTCTAATGTGGTCCATGATACAGGTACCAGGTAGTTAAGACCTCTGTCCCCCTTGTGGTCTATTGCAGGTAATTGGGGAGGCAATCAAGGCGTACCCCAATGAGTTAAGGATCGATTGGGTGCGTGCTTGGCCAGGCCAGACTGTGCTCTGCGTCTCACAGGTCTACTGGACGAAGGATATCCATGAAGCCATTATTTCAGGACAGAAGGTGATCGACAGTTTATTGTATTTCTCTTTGTACCTGCTTACGTATTCTGAATTACAGTTTTTCGTATGCAGTGTCAGGGGCCTTTCATTCAGACGCTCACTTCCAGTTCGATCAAGTTTGTGCCTCTCATGTACAGTGTTGTCGTTACATTAAGTCCCAGAACTGAACATCGATTTTTCTAAAAGATACATCCCTTTGAAATGTCTTTAAAAAGACGTGCTGCAATTTGGAAGGTATTTCAAGAATCCTCAAAGAGACTTGGAACCATCTGGATAGAAAATAATTTGTTCATGGCACGCATTTATTTTAGAATTTTTTTCTAAATATTTTGGTTCAAGTCATCCAAATCATGATTCATCTTAGTATTCTTTCTTCTTTTCTTTTCTTTTTTTACTTAACCCACATTCAAAATTCTGTTAAAAAGCAAGCAAACCAGCATGTTTTCCTGGAACACATCATCCACAATATGCTCTGAAGTTCCATGTCTGTAACCATGGGAACATTCACTATGAAGCATGAGCAATAGCATAACAAAAATATGTACAAAGTTCTCAGGATGAGATCAACAATAGTGATTAGTCTTGGATAAGTTGTGTTACAAACGGATTACCTTTCAATGAACCTTTCCTCGTGGCTCCAAGCTACCGTCTAATTCAAAACGGTCCAGCGGTTAAACAGAGACTGAAGTGTATTAAATCTGTCACATCAAATGAAGAGCACCTATATCTGATAAGCTGTCCCATTTTATTTTGTACATGTAGCCATCAGAGGTCTGCGGGTTAATGCTGTTTTGTGAGGTTTGACTGGAAAACAGCCTTTTGTATCGCGCACAGCCAGCGACGCGCTGATAAAAGAGGGAAAAGTGTGGCGTTTGTTTTATCTTGACAGTGATGGGCTTTGGAGTTGTTGCAGAGATCAAAACTTGTGACCTTTCTGTCTATAGATGGGGTCTTGATAAAGTCCTCTCCAGCATGCTCTGACTTTCTGTTTAATCACGCCTCTCTCCCCTCAGGCGTTAGATGCCTACCTGGAGCTGAACAACAGGCAGATTGACGACATTGTGGCACTTGTACGCGGCAAGCTGTCCAAACAGAACCGAGTGACCCTCGGGGCCCTGGTTGTGCTGGACGTCCACGGCAGGGACGTGCTCGCTACGCTGGTGCAGAAGGGGATAAGTGACGAGAATGACTTTGAGTGGCTTAGCCAACTGCGCTACTACTGGGTGGTATGTAAAAGCGAGAATTTTGGGATTAATTTCAACCCATAAAACATACTTGGGGTCTGACCTCTGAACTCACACTCTGTGCAGGAGAACAACCTCCAGACCAAGATGATCAATGCCGGTTTGCCGTACGGTTATGAATACCTGGGCAACACTCCACGTCTGGTCATTACCCCACTCACCGACCGCTGCTACCGGTAAAGCTCCTCCTCAAGCGTTCACTGTTTGTCTCTTTCTAGCGCTTAAGTGTTTGAGATTCTCGTAGATAAAAGTCTTGTTCACAAAACCAAAGTTGTAGGTAGCTACATTTACTGCTCCACTATTATAACCAATCACCTCTTAGCCTGTCAACAAGAGTTCTTTTCTTGTCCATCCTCTAATTAGTCTAATCTTAAAGAGACAGCATACTGTCGCTGAGCTGCTGGGAGTTCTTCCTTACTGGGTTTCTGAAAATAATTCATCTTCATCAAACCTCTCTGTTAGTGCACAATGCTCCCAAGTTAGTTATTACTGCCAGAGCTTGGCCTACTACTGTCTCTATGAGGCAGGGGTAACTTTATCTGCTTTGGCTGTGAATGGCAGTTGTACTTTGCTTTGGATTAATATTAAATCATTTTGATTATAACATTTTGAAGAGAAATAAGAGTGCGTACTGTAATAAAAACACATTGATTGCACCAATAGATTACTCTGAAAGACTGTCGTCCAAATAGCATGAGAGAACATGTATAAAGACGGGTTATGTGAATACCTAATAACAAACACTACAGTATTTGGGAAAATGCTTTTTCCAGTGTGTCTTAAAGCCGAGCACTCAAAAGCTGCCACCTTCCACAATACAGCTTACCTGCAGAGAGGCTCTCAAGCGCTTCAATATTTTATTAAATGTTTTGTCAGCAGGCTGGAGCGGACCTATTTTGACGTGTGTCTGTCGATGAAAATATATATACAGTGTTTATATATCCAGAGTGCTGTGAGGAATCACTTGATCGCATGAATCACTGACAGGCCAGAAGGTGTTACATAAGCTAACTTTCTCCTGTCTGGTCCTCATTCTTCAGCACTTTGTTTGGCGCCCTCAGCCTCCATCTTGGAGGGGCCCCTGAGGGCCCGGCTGGCACGGGAAAAACGGAGACAACCAAAGACTTGGCCAAAGCTGTGGCCAAGCAGTGCGTGGTCTTCAACTGCTCTGACGGACTGGACTACATTGCGTTGGGCAAGTTCTTCAAAGTGAGTGCAATTCTCTCTCACCATGAATTGAACACACTAAACTAGTGAAAGAAGTTGTGATGGTTAGTCTGAAGATATTCCTAGGTTGTGTACCCACCCTCCCCTCACCCTCCTGATTCTGCTGCAGCAGATCAGTATGAATGTGGGAAACCACAAGAGCCCTAATACATTATTGCAAATGTATTATTTTTGTTTACACTGAAACTGCTTACACCCTGCTGAAATGTCTTCCCACTTGCCATACTGAAATAGCTCTCACATACCCAGGCAAAACTTGCTCGTGCATACTATTTAAATATGTATTAATGGTGTGTGTGTGTGTGTGTGTGTGTGTGTGTGTGTGTGTGTGTGTGTGTGTGTGTGTGTGTGTGTGTGTGTGTGTGTGTTTGTGTGAGACCAGGGCCTTTTGTCCTGCGGAGCTTGGGCCTGCTTTGATGAGTTTAACCGCATTGACTTGGAGGTGCTGTCTGTGGTGGCTCAACAGATTCTCACCATACAGAGAGGTTTGTTTACTTTTTTACATTAAGCTGGCAGTATTCCAGAAAAGCTTATTGTATGGCGTATTCTCACCGGTAAAGTAAAAACAACAGATTTTCGACTATAAAGAGAATCAACACAGAGCTGAGGCAATTTGTGTAGGCTGGCCAGCAGAACTTCACAGCAGTGTGCTCTATGTGTCATAAGATTCAAGAACCAATGGAGTAGACTGATCTTTCTTCGCTCAAAAGTAAAGTTTGAAAATGCAAATAGGTCTCTGTTGCTTAACTGCTGCTGAAACTATTTTTCACAATAGTTTTTAGAGCTGCAGGTTTTCCTTATCTGAACCGTGGATAGAGGATGTAGTACGGGTTGTGTAGTAAGACTTGTGTAGACACATTTCTAAAGCATCCAAGCCTATGGCCACACAGGTTAAAGGTGTGCATTTGTGTCTTAGTGTCCCTCGAGATGTACACAGGCTCGTACATGGTGTCCAGGCATATGCTTCTCAGGGTGTGCTCATTTCAAAGAGACCATACACCAAAGCACGCTGATCTATTCGCAGACTTTATAGTGCAAATGTTTTGACACAGCGCTCTTCTTTTCAACTGTTCTATCAGAGTCAAAAGACACAAAGAACAAGTAAATACTGAAGTGTATCTCACTGCATCTGTGCGTATACAGGAATCACTTCCCATGCTGAGCTGCTGATGTTTGAAGGAACGGAGCTCAGACTGGACCCCTCCTGCGCCGTGTTCATTACTATGAATCCCGGCTACGCTGGACGCTCTGAGCTACCGGACAATCTCAAGGTACAGTATCAGTTTCATCAGTTTAGTTTCAAGTTTGAGGCATATTCACGTTCACATAACTTGAGGAGTTTGAATCCCATTTGGAAAAATCTGCATTCAGTTTTTCTTGACAAAAGTAGCTCAAAATAAAGGCTTATTTTATGCCTGTGTCCTGTCCATGTCTATTTATGCTCTTTAAATAATGTATTGTAGGCTATTGATGTATGCCTACACTATGAGTGTTTAACTTTAATAATTAGTGAGACTTCTTTCAGTAATCATAACGTTCCCATGCGTGCAGAAATGTCACTGCAGGAGCTATCGTTGGACATTTAGGCAGCGAATCTGAAAACTGTAGACCGTTTATAAACTTGACGAAGGAAACAGAACTAAACTTCAGGCCTATGAAATAATGAATGAAGTTATGTTACTGACCCTTAAATTACAAACCTTCTATTCAGCAATAATGTATCTTCTCACCAGGCTCTGTTCAGGACTGTGGCTATGATGGTACCGGACTATGCAATGATTGCAGAGATTGTGCTCTACTCGTGCGGCTTTGTGACTGCGCGGCCCCTGTCTGTGAAAATTGTGGCCACTTATCGGCTCTGTTCAGAGCAGCTGTCCTCTCAGCATCACTACGACTATGGGATGAGGGCTGTCAAGTCTGTGCTCACTGCAGCTGGAAACCTCAAGGTATCTTAACACCAGATTCCTGTTGATATGATGCAATTTTTTGTTCATTTACCTGAATACTTTCCAACAATATATTTCAGTGTCCCTTACGCACACCCACAGTGCCACTGCCAGCATGTCTGTTTTTTGTTTTTATTCCTCATACTCTTGAGAGATTTAAATGGTTGTTTCCTTTCAGGAAACACATTTTAATTAACAACAACAATCTTTAATTGTTTAACTAAAAGACAATAAAAAAAAGAAGAGAAAAAGCGAATGCCTAATTGGGCTGCAACGATAACCCAACTCTTGCTCAGTCTGTGTTGATAAAAGTAGTGCCGATCAAGTTCAAAGGCAAACATGCACATTGCTGTGTGTAATGTCTTGCCTCATCTTAGAAATAAATTGAGTTCCAGTTTTTATGCAAAGGAAGCAAGTTTATTTGAAGTAGGGCTGGATTTAACATTGGTAGTTCTGTGATACCATTTGGATTGCGTGCACAATTTAAATCTACTTGACGCAGCAGTAATTTTTTAGACACTGAATAATCTAAAGAATTGTCCCAAACCTCCTTTATTTTCCAAACACAACAGAGAGCAGTGATGTGTGAGAGAGGAAGAAAAGAGCCGTCAGTTTGGCTTTCAAACAGACCGTTATCAACAGGCATCTGCATTTTTTATTCACACAGGGGTGACCTGATGCTGCATACATATGATTTCTTTCATCGGGTTCTATGTAGACTTACCAGGGACACCTAACCTGCTGCCTTTTTTTAAATTGAGCTTTTGGGAAACAGAGGTGTCATGTAGACCCATACACCTGCGAACTGATGAAGCTCTTTGACTTGGTTGTGATTCCAATGTTGCTCAGAGAGACTTTACAACTGCTTTTGATTATGTGTCATTCTTCTCTCCCCACCTCTCTTCTGGCTTTGCTGCACTGTAGCTCACTTTTCCAGAGGAGAATGAAGACACCTTGCTGCTGAGATCCATTATTGATGTCAATCTGCCCAAGTTTCTGTCCCATGATCTGAAGCTATTTGAGGTGCGATAGAATGGGGCTCCTCCTGTCTTGATTAATGGAGCGATACACATCAAGTGATGTCAGCCCATGTTAATTCCAGTCAGTTCATTGACAGCCGTGATGCACAAAGACAATTTAAGTCTGTTTGAGTCAGAACAGTTCACTGGAGTATGTGTGTTTGTGTCCATCAACTGTCTTCACCCAACGCATCCCAAGGTGAACGTGTGTGTGTGTGTGTGTGTGTGTGTGTGTGTGTGTGTGTGTGTGTGTGTGTGTGTGTGTGTGTGTGTGTGTGTAGGCTTGTGTCTTTTCCATTGCATGTTGTTTAAAACTGTGTTTAAAGTTACTACATGGAACTTTTAACTGGTTATGAAACAGGCTCAATTTAACACTGATGCCTATATGACCTACATAAGAGAACGAAACCATCATTGAGAATATTAGCTATTTCTATATAGTTATTCTTAATGCCTTCATGCCATCGTGTCCAATTCCCTTGTTAAATCAGGCAACTTATGGCCCAAAGGTTCAGCTGAAACCTTCAGCTCAGACTAGAGCGGGGCCACTCGGACCAACCAACTGCGGACAGACCCAGATTTGGAGTAGCTGTCACCTTCAACTTGCAGACAGAGCTCTGATGGGAGGAGGAGAGCTCAGCACCCGTCAGCAGCGTCTCCTCCTCTGGCCAGCAGCAGATTTGCTTCGCTGCTTCGCCGGTCCCCGCTGGGAGCCACCAACAACACAACGATGCTAGAGACCCAGACCGTATTGTCAGAGCCCGCTAGAGGGAAGAGGGAACTAGAACTGTGTGGGCAGACGGTCAGACCCTAAAATGAGAGGTTTTCTGAAGGGAATTTGGTGCTCGGAAACACAAAATAATAGTTCCTCGTAGTAGCTTTAATTATGTGTGTTCCCTCATTCCACTGCTCTCACTGTTCCCCAACTACTTTGCCCTTCCATCTCAGGGTATCACCTCTGACCTCTTCCCGGGGGTCAAGCTTCCAGAACGAGACTACTGCATCCTACTGGAGGCCATCGAGGAAAACTGCCAGAGGATGAACCTGCAAGTCACCGAATTCTTCACTGAGAAAATCCTGCAGATCTTTGAGATGATGATTGTGAGGCATGGTTTCATGCTGGTGGGTGAACCATTTGGAGGCAAAACCAGCGCCTATCGTGTGCTGGCAGCAGCCCTTCATGACGTCTTTGAAAAGGTATGATGTCCTGTTTGAATCTCTGGTGGATGTTGTGCTCTTTATCTGTTGACAATACGAGTTAAGGAAATAACAGATGGATATGCTTACTGTGATAATTGGAGAAACTGGGAAGGAATTGTGAATTATGGTAATGGTAACAGAAGTGGATGAAAGTTGTACGTTAGGCCGCAAGTTGCGTGTCAGCTTGCTATATAACATGATTCCTTACGTGGCACTAAGTCTTGATCAATAGCTACTTCAAACCACTTCATTTTCCTGGTTGCATTTCCCAAAAATGTCCTTGAGGTCCAATTTATTCATTATGTTCTTGTCAGGTATTAACCTGGTCAATTTGTCAGACATTTTGGAAAAAAGTCCCTTATATTCAGATGGTTAGCCATGCATTCTTTAATTGTACTGTATCACAGATTTTGAAGGGTTTTCCGGAGTCCTTGAGACACGAACTTGCTCAATCAGTAAAAAAACGAATCATAAAAACGTTCACGTCAAGTAAAAAATATGTGTTACACTTAATATCCAAGGCTTATCTGAGCTACATGTTTTTCCCAAGTAAACACATCCATCCAGTTTGTCAGAGCTGTAGTCTTTGTTTAGCAGTTATCGATCTCACAGAGAAGAGCAGAGCTGGCTGGTTGTATTTACATGGCTGAGAGAGCTGAGAGGCATCCCACCAAGGAGACAGATGAAGGCCTGCTGATGGAACGCCTGGGAATGCCACATTTATCATCGTCACCCTTGTTGCTGCACGTCCACTGATCATGTCCAACCCCCCCGCCACCTCCCCTTGTTCTCCTTTTTTGTTAGTCTTTTTTTTCCCAGCAGCCTCCTTTTCTCATTGTTTTTAACTCAGAGTGACACATTGACTGAAAAGCTGTTTGTTGCACTTTTTCTCTTCTTCAGCGAGCAGAAATCCAGTTATATAGACAGTGATCTTCCAAGCAATTTATGAGCCTTGGCTGAGATAAGTTGGGGAAATCATGCTCTGTTTTGCTACTTCTTTAGCTGTGAAGTAAAAATTCTTATGTGTGTATTGCTTTGTTATCTCCTGTTTGTTCGTATGCATGTGGTTGTTACTCCAGGGTTTGATGGATGAGAACAAAGTGCTGATCACAGTTATCAATCCCAAATCCATCACCATGGGACAGCTGTATGGCCAGTTTGACCCCGTCTCTCACGAGTGGTCCGATGGCATCCTCGCCGTCAGCTACAGAGCCTTCGCCTCCTCCCAGGTAAGGAGACGGCCCAGAGTATGTCTGTTCAAACCGATTTAGGTTCAGGCACAAATCAAACAAACCCACAGTATTGTCAAACTTGTGAAGCAGCACGTCAAACCAGCGGCATGGCCCCTTTACGCCCTCGTACAGATGAACATACTCACACTCGGGAGTTGTGCGTACTTAGCCGCGCACCACCTGTTCCCCATTTGGATACAGAGCACTTGTAATGCAGTGTAATCGCAAAATGTGGTGAAATATACATAATCATATAATATTTTACGCTGCACAAACCCTGATATAGACACTATTTAACAAAGGATGTAACACCTCCCTGTTGCCCCCACAGCTTTCCATCCTACCATCTCTTTGTGCCCAAATGCTGTTGGGAGGGTTGTTGTGAAGTTGTTTAATCCGCTCCAAAGGAAGGAACGGGATTTCTTGTCGATTAGGAATAAAAAACGGCGACTAAACAACGCAAGAGACCCAGTGCCCTACCCCAAAATTGTGTTTCGGTTTTACTGAGTTCAACACTATTGAAGAGTCTACTATGCGATGTTACCGCCTGGCTCGAGGCTGGTAACAAAAAGGGAGACCACAACTTGATCTCCAAACAAAACCCTACTTCATTGTCGGTCCAAACATTTAATGCAAACAAAACATTCAACCAAAACGCGACCTGCTGGTGCAGCAGCTCCTGCTGGGTGAGAGAGAGAGAAGAGAGGACGACACTCCCATTTGTGCCGCCTTTTAAGCCCTCCCGCAGGCGGGCTGTCCCAGCTCCTCCCACCAGGAAGCCGAGCTTTACCCAGGGTCCCAGGTGCAGAGTGGAAGGGTCGTCACAGCGAGTACCAACCAAGCCGAGTCTTCACAACTGTTTACACCATGCCATGTTATGTGCCCATTGTGTCAACTATCAAAACAAGCAGTACTGTTCAGACAATTCTTCTGCAAATTCTTCGATACTGAATTAGGTTGATCTGACCCTTTCTTTAACTATTCCACTGGGATTTTAGGGTCATGAAAAGAGCTGACGTGTCAACTTCTGGGGGTTGGGGGATTTTATTCTATTTTTCATCATTTCTCTGTGTGTTTCTGTTTCTAACAGCGTCGCTCTGAATGCTCAGTTCACTTGTTACCATGTGATCACTTGTACAGAGGTAGTAGTTGCTCATTACGACCTCATCAATGCTCAATTCCTACGTCCTGCTCAAATCTTTGCAACTTGCACTAAAATAACCGTGATTAGTCCAAGAATGTCAAAGCAATGGTGTCTTACAACATCAGCGTAGATGACAGATTTTATAAAGGCTGCTGTCTCTATGGAAACAGGCATTTGAAGCAACTTTGTGCCACCAGTCAAAGCAAATTGTAATTGAGTTATTCTCTGTCTCACCTATTCTGGGCAGCTTCATAGTGGCTGGGACTGTCTGCTCAAAATAGACATCCACGCTAATGACCAGTAATGCACAGTTAAGATGACAACAGTAGAGATGTAGAATGAAGCTATTGCTCCATAACGTCTTCCTGTGGTTTAAAACCTGTGCAATGAGAAGGAGGGGTTTAGGAAGGATAAATGCACAGTAGGCAATAGTTAATAGTTCATTTCAAGCTGCGGTGTCAGGGTAAACAAAAAGAAACATACTGCTGTCTTGTTAAATTTAGATCTTTAATAACGCTTTTCCATTCATGTACACACACGAGACACACATGGGCAGACGACTTACAGATGGCAGTGGGGCCATGTCATAATGGGAAATCATTTGTTCGCCCTGTTCTCAAATTGTTTCCAAATGAACTTGTCATTTAAAAAATTGGCTCGGTATATAAAGTTGTCGTTCTACAAAATTGTTATTTTTTTGCGTGTCAATGAATAAGGAGTGCGAGGAGTGGTTCTGACAGCCATGGCAGTACATACTGATGCAATGGAAATAGAAAATGAGAACAAGGCTGGTTGTAATTCAGTTTCAAAAAAGTCATTTTCCTCTCTGGGCAAAAGCCTGTCTTTGTTTTGCTCTTTTTTTCTGCATCACATTTAACTAAACACATTTTGTGTGTGTGTGTGTGTCTGGGTGTGTGCGTGTGTGTGTGCGTGTGTGTGTGTGTGTGTGTGTGTGTGTGTGTGTGTGCTAATCTGGAGTCAGCAGCAGTGTAGTGTATTAAACTCCCTGCATACAATTTTCAACTGTTTTTTTTTTAAAGTGCCAACGCTCTCTGTCAGATCATTACATTACAGAACTCTCTTCCCTCACAAGCACCAGATGGCCCCAGCCCAGGCATCCTCCATTTGTTTATATTACAACAAATCAATTTAAAGCACAGCTCTTACCAGCCCATTTAACTGGAGAATTGACGCTTGTTGTCAACCTCCATTATGACAGTGTGTAGGTGTTAATTTAATTCATTGCACAACCATTATATGCTTAGATTATAATGCACAGGGGTTTGTTTGTGACCTTTCTGGAAGGATTCTGAAAAAAGGAGGTCTGTTTGTGTTTGCATAGTGAAAAGTATTCGTAGAACCTCGTGTGCTCATGGCAGAGAAGAAATACAATCAAAATCAAAGAGTTATGATTAACGGTTTGATTAAAGTTCAAATGGTGATACAGTGTACATATACTCAGCTGAGGGTCTCCGAGCTTCCGCTCCACAGACCGTTCCTGTCTCGCTTCAGCTCAAAAGACCTCGAACAGGAATCTACAATCTGGTTTTAACATCCCAGCTCATTCGCCTCATTGGTTCAAATCTACGGCATGCAATTGGCTAAAAGTCCCACAGGGGCGGAGTCTCTCTTTGGCACGGGTTTTGAAAATGGCTCCATAACATTCATGTTTTCCGGTACCTGAAGTCCTCACTCTGCCCTCCTGTGTTTGCTAACGCAATATTTGACCTAGAAGGAATTGTTATTCAGTTCTATACGTTACAATTTATGAGAATCTTACTTCAGCCTACAGTCATCCTTCCCCAGAAACCTTTCATCTCGGCTGGCTCGAATCCCCCTCCAGTTCCTTATCTCGTGTCATAAACCACAGGACGAACCACAGGTGGTCCATTCTCTTTGTTCCTTAAGACCAAATGCTCCTTTGTAAAACCCTCAACCACTGTCTGTGTGTAAATGACCTCTGCACTCTGCAGCACAGAGTTCATGTGACCTCAGCAAACTACTGACTCTGTGACCTGATGAACAATAATCTATCTTAAGCATTGCAATGTACACATGAACATCATTACACAGTAATAAAGTGACCTTCATATGCATACAATTACAAATCCCTCATAATAATATCCCTTATTAATTATCATGTTTTATGCATTGTAATTTACACATAAACAATTCACCTTACATAGATGTGCGAGTCTAAATGTGACAAACCAAGCTTAAAAAACACTACAATAGGAAGGGACGATCTTTATAAACCAGGTGGTAGAACAGTTGTTGTTTTTTTGTGCACTTCTAAACCTTAAAGCTCCATGAATACTTAAGACATTCTGCATACTTTAGCACTGCAGCGGCTCTGGTAAATGCAGCTTGTCTTTTCCTTGAAGTGAAACGCCTCCCAAGGGTTTAAAGGTGTTTATGTATCTGTCTGACTGTCTGTCTGTTTGTGCCTGCTTCCATCCATGCTTCCCTCCCTCCATCTGTCAAGCTACCTCAACATCAAGAATTACATAATTTCACATGGCTATTTTAGTTTTATTTATATGATGTGGTTATGTATTTATGTTTCGATAAGTTACAATAAATAAGGAAGACAAACCAACAGGTCAACAGTGTGGTCCATATTACCATACATTACCTTTCTTTCGATGTATGCACATGTAATTGTGCTTTAAATGAAAATGTTCCCTCAAGGTGTAAGGAATCCTATTACTTCCCTCTCTCAGAGTCCTGACAGAAAATGGCTTATCTTTGACGGCCCAGTGGATGCCGTGTGGATCGAGAATATGAACACAGTACTCGACGACAACAAGAAGCTTTGTCTGATGAGCGGCGAGATCATCCAGATGTCACCGCAAATGAGCCTCATCTTTGAGCCCATGGACCTGGAGGTGGCATCGCCAGCCACGGTGAGAAGCACCACCTTTACTTTGATTAAAGGAATCGTTTGGGTACTTATCCGTAGTCAGTGTGTTGTCTGCAGAAGGCCCCGTTTGGAGAAGCAGGCAGCAGTACCGGCACTGAAGCTAAGCACTGTGGTCACATCCAAATGTATTTCAGCCAACTTCAAAAATCTATTTCAGTTGAAATGTATGTTGCAAACACCGATGCAAATCTTCAAAGTCACGAGATTTTTACCTTGCTCCTAGCACCTTGCTGCGCTACTGCTACCTCGACCCCTCAGTTATTTTGTGTTATTGTGTGATTTTGGTGTTTTAAAGGGTTCAATTTGGATTCACCAACTACAATCAAGGAGGCGGTCGACCAACAACTCCCGTGTTCTGCGAAGTATAACTACTGTTTTTGTCAAAGGTGTCCATTGACTTTTGAGGGAAACATAGATAACGGCTTCAGTTCCCCATCAGAAAGGGCTGTCTGTCAGCAAGGTTGAGCGGAGATTCTAAACATTCTAAATATAGCGTACCCCTAAACTGATATTGATTGTTTTCGGTGGGCCTTTCTTTTCACAGCTTTGCCCGCACTCCTTCCAGTTTCTCGAAACTGAGGTCTTGCCAACTGTGACAAGTATCTCAAACCCACTTAAATTTACACCATCCCTTCAAGGGTGCAACGTGATAAACATGTAGTGTCAGCAGCTACTTAATTTTACTCACCAATGATTCATTCACCAGGAGGAAATAACACATGTAACGCCCTCCTCCAGTTGTGCAGACATTTTTTGCAGGTGTTTCAAAGGAGATATCCAACATAGACTCCATAATATATGCAGTCAATTGTCAAACTTTGCTAACAAAGAGATCCCACGGGTTACACGCCTCCTTTTGAAATAAACTGCAATCCATCTAAAGACCTCTGGCACTACATACAAATGTTTTTTTCTTCTAATTGTGCCTGTCGTTATGGTTCTTTCTTTGTAAGGCAGTAACAAAGGCTCTTGATTGTGATACATAGATGCCTTGAGAGAATACCTTTGCATCTCCCTGGCTCTATTTTTTTATTGAACAGACATCTATTTTGGATTCTCTATAGCCTGGCATCTGTTTCTTTCATGCTGAATGCAGAGGCATCACCGCCCCACACACACACACACACACTGTTGATCTCTCTTTCCCTTCATTTTTCATATCGTTCTTTCTTTGTCTAAGGAAGTTTTTTTTCCTTAAAACCTCACTCTTCGCCTTTCTTTCCCCTCTCCTCTTATATCTGCAGCTCATACATTATGTCTTCACCCATCTCTGCTCGTCTTTCTTCTTTGTTCTAACTTTACCCGCACTCCTTCCTGAAGCTATTCCTTGAGTTGAGGGGATCTCATTTAAAATGTTCCTCTGTAGAAAAAAAGGATGTAATGTGGTCATCGTCCGGTGTGAATTAGACACGCTATCCCATATGCAACGCACACTAATTTTCAGTATTGATCAGTATAAATAATATGATGTAACTATTTGGGTAAACTAACGATGTTTGGTGAAATTGGGAACACCTCTCGAATGCTCACCTAATTCTGGGCACCGGTCAGATACTTTGTCTTAATATTGCTCATTAAGATATATTCTGCATTAAGGATAATATTCTCATGAATTGATTGTCCTTGGTTGAGATGTGTGTTTTCAGATGTGATATGTTTTTGTGGCAGGTGTCTCGCTGTGGTATGATCTACATGGAGCCTCATATGCTTGGCTGGCGGCCCCTCATGCTGTCCTGGCTCAACATCAGTCCCGTCACAGTCAACGCAGCGCACAAAGACCTCATTGCTGCCTTTTTTGACCGTACGATACCAGCCTGCCTACAGCTCATTCAAAAGGCCACCAAGGTACCGTGCCATCTTCAGGAAATGTATTTTCTGCTTTTTACTCAGAGGGGAATTTTCCACTCTTCATCTATACAGCTACAAAGTCAACATGTTTAGATATTACTTTGATTTATGTGTATTTCTTCGTTTAAGAAGCAAACCTTTGGGGTTTTGAAATACAAGTACTTTTACTTATCAGTTTCATACAGCAATGCTTCTGGGTTGCCAAGCTCAAAGATTCTAACTTTATATTCTCATCTGAGTGCAGTAGTATATTCAGACATCGCTTCTGTCTGAGTTTTCATTTGTGTTCTTTCTTTTTTGCTTTCAGGAGCTGTCACCCACCTCTGACACCAATCTAGTCAAGTCCCTGATGAATCTGATGGACTGTATGATGGATGAGTTTCATGATGAGGCAAAGATGAAGAGCATGAATGAAAACGATATTATCTCCTGGTTGGAGGTTTGTGTATGCTACTAATTATTATTATTATAGTATTATTAATAATTCATAATCTGATATTAATTGAAAATGTAAAGTGTCTACAGCATCATAAAACGACTATGGTGGGTTAATAGACGGCATCATTAAGTTACTGTGGGCCAACAGGGTTTCACA
Source organism: Taurulus bubalis (assembly GCF_910589615.1). NCBI lineage: Eukaryota > Metazoa > Chordata > Actinopteri > Perciformes > Cottidae > Taurulus > Taurulus bubalis. The sequence goes on along the minus strand of NC_136603.1, from coordinate 19,390,246 downwards.
GTGCGGCCCAGCGTCCTGGAAGCAGTCCGACACATACATTTTCATAAGATCTGAGTGTGAAACGTCTACTTGCATGATGCAACATTCTGCTCTATTGCAAAAATTGTCGATTTGATACAGTACCAAAAAAACTGTGAAACACCAAGTTGACATCCAAGACCTCCAAGACTAACTGATGTGCCGCTCCACACTTCTGCACAAACAGCATTTGAGTAAAATCACTGGTATGCTACGACGCATAGCAAGAGAAAATAAGCAGCCAGGGAAATAAGACAGCTTTATCGTGATAGGGACTGACAAGCCAATGGTACCAGATACTAAAACTACACTGCATGAACCATAGATCACTAATACAGATGTTAGGAAGGGTACTAACTTCTATTTTTCATACTCACCAGTTCCCAAATCGTGCCAATAGCAATAAGAATAATACCCTAGCCAGATGCTGTTTCAAATTTCATGATATTGTCATATGGCGAGATAAAAAACATTCTGTAGCTGTAAAATGAAATTGGAAAAAACGACAATTTCAAACTATGGTCTGAAATACTAATATGGGGCACAGCCCTTTTCTGTGTAGCTGGTATGTGTTAGTTTTAGTTACATTTACCGTCCGTCAGTTTCCACTGAATTCTTCAATGAACTTTGACATTGGCCTTGAGGTAGGCATTGCATTGCTCCTTAAACACACATCAGAAATATATATATATATTTATTTATTTATTTATTTTCACAAACACAGATAGACACCAAAGAGTCTGCCTTTTTTATTCATTTTTTACTTTTAAACATACTGCTTCCATACAAGCAAGTTTTAGCAGATGAGCACTTTCCTCTGCCCCCTGCCCGAGTTCCAGTTGATTTCTTTCCTTACCTCTGAATCCCCTCTTTTGACAGCACTGCTATTATCCCCCTGTGGCACGCTGCTCTGATGAATGCCTTTCAACCCTCTCTCCCATGTTTCTCAGCGAGTCATTATCAAAGTGTTGAATTAATCAGCCTTTTAACAGCAGGAGTTATCATGAGGCTGTTAAGCTATTTCTAATTCCTACAGTATTCCTGCTGTTTTCCCAACAAAGGCATCTCTCCTCTTTGGAGTCTGGTGTTTGTCTCTTCAAGTAATCTTTACATTGGTTGAGGCATTAACATGACCACTGTATATTTTGATCAATATAATAATTACAAACATGTACGCGCAATGTCATTTTTGACTGTTAACCGTAACCTTGCACAGGTATTTTTGGCTTTTGTTCCAGTATGGTGGTATGGATGATTTTGAGATACAATTTTAAAGGACTGGCACTTTACTAAATATTTTATGACACGTAGCTTAAGTATACATTCATTTTATTACATTTAATAGGGACAAAAGGTTTTATACTGCATTCATCTGACAATAGTGTGTGGTAGGTACTTTTTTCTTTCAAGTCCTTGTTACACTACCTAAAATGAGTTCCAGTATTTACTTCAGTAACATTTTTAAATTCTACTTTAACTGTCAGAATTGAGGAACTTTAGGGACCATCATATCCATCATGGACAAACTGACACACATTACATACATACACAAATCAAAACAGCAGTGACGGTTGTCCTTTCCTTTTATACAGGGCATCTTTGTGTTCTGCCTGGTGTGGTCAGTGGGAGCCAGCTGTGACAATTCGGGCCGGGTCAAATTTGATGCTGTGGTCAGGGAGATCCTGGTCGGTCCTTTAAGTAAGGAGACCCGCGCCTGCCATGGCATTCTGGCCACCGTCGAAGCTCCACCTAAACAGCTCACAGTGCCTCTGCCCTGTGACGGAACCGTCTACCAGTACCGCTTCATTAAAGAGGTAGGGCTGACAATTAGGCAGCTGAGAGGGATGTTTAAAAAATACTGGAAATGTGTGACATACGGAGAGAAATTGTCGTTCTTATTGACATATTACGAGTGAAAAATAACACAAAAATCTCTCCGTCACAATAAAGAATGCAAATGGGGAAATTATACTGTAGTATTGTTTGCGTCATCATTACTTCAATAACTGACATCAAACACAGGAGAGAGCCCTTCTTCTATATCAAGCACTTGGGGACTGGAAGAGTGACATACCTGTATTTAATTTCTCTTTTCCTCAGACGGTTGGTGAAGAGGGATGCTCATTTCTTTGTCTTTGTGTGACCTTAATAAAGTGTCACGCTTCAGACTCTTCACATGGCTCCACCTGCCTTGAACGTAATCCCAGGGAATTCTTATTTTATCACTTCAGGATGGTCAACAAAGCACTGTTTTCACAGCAAAGAAAAAACAAACCCATGAAGTCCAGTTCACTCATATAGATGGATTTAAGATATTCTTCTTTTAAATCTCGATAGAAAACTAGTTGTTCCTGTAAAACGTTTTAAGAGGAAAACAATGTATATTACATCTGAACTGTGACACGTTTCTGTCATTGTTTTAGAATATATTTTAGTAGTTATCATGGTCATATTGCATACAAGATCATTTTGGCAAAGATAGTTATGAAATGAAAATGTCATATTGGCACATAGTTAAGCAGTTGCCAATTTTACAGCTTGATTAGAGGAAAAGAGTTGGTATGGTTTTACAATAACAAATAAGTTTGTCAACACGAGACTGCTATGGATTTGTTCATTAATATTTTGTAGGCTATTGATTATGATTCCTTTCTGAACACAAGGAAATATTTGCTTCATCTGATTGGAGACCTTGTATGTACAAACATCCGTATGGTTTACATCACGTAATATACACAAATCAATATGACTATTATGATATATCTGATTAATATCTCAAATACACCGATCAACCTTTTTCCCTTCTTCTGCAAATTCCTCTCCAGGGCCCGGGCAGGTGGGAGCTGTGGACGGATGAGCTGAAGGCCGCTCCCCCCATCGCCAAAGACATGCAGTTCAATGAGATAATTGTGCCCACTGAAAACACGGTGCGCTACATGGCACTGATGGAGCTCCTCGTCACCCACGGGAAGCCCACTATTTTCATCGGCCCCACTGGTACCGGCAAGACTGTCTACATTAAAGTGAGTCGTCTGCTATGTCTTACTTTATGAACGTAACGCTTGGAAAGCACTACGGTACGATACGTTGAGCAGAGAGCGATGTGGGGTAAGAAGGACGCAGATTTGAATTAACACTCATTTTTTGAAGCGACCCACACAAAAATACATCTCTTGGCTGTTGCCTGGTTATGTGCTCAATCCATTTAAGGAGTTAGGTTTTAATATTGTCAGACTAGATTTACCAGTTCTTTGACATTATTATCTCAAGTGGATAACAATTGCTGATGTTCATGATCAGTGTTTCTCACTAAAATGCATTTTCTTTCTTCAGATGACTTTTTTATTTATTATTTGTGTACATGTATAATATTTTTGCAAGCTAGCTGTTATAACCTTTACTGCCACCAACTGTTCATCGGTGTAATAGCAGGAAACCATCGGCAGGAAAGGGAATCGGCCTGCCTGCACGCTCGTTGTGTATGTGCACAAGGCACAAACAAAACTGGGACCTATTGGTCAAGACATTACCCCATTGTGCTACATATTGTCAAAAATCCACAGGATACATATAATAAGTATGTTCTAAATTTGGTTTGCTTTAGTTTACTTTGTTTACAGTGAAATACAAGTAGTACACTGGCTTCTTAGTCTAGCTGACTAGTTTAAAAATGACCTTAAATGTATGTTAAATTGGCACTAAAGAAGTCTTAAAAAGTAGTACACAAATTTTTACCTTATTCAACACATGGGGATTCAGCATGATCACGTTGTTGAGCTGCATTTATGTGCATACACTGTGTGAATTTTCTTTTTGGCTCTGCTTGTTTCTATTTCCGTCTGCTCTCCAAGGGAATTTGGGATTGGACTTTAAGCCATTTTTTTTTTTTTAGCACAAATGATTGTAATCCCATGCAGAAAAAAAAACACCTGGCTATGCTACCAATAACAGCATTTTGAAGGATGAGTGACCATTCATTTCTACGCAGCGTAGTCACAGCCTTGTGAAACTGGACTAAGTGCTTTGAACATACAATTTGAAGGCAACACAGCTATACGCACACTAGGTGTGAAACGGCCACCTTTGAGAAATACTGAGTATCTCTCAGCAGACCTTCAGCTATTTATATCAAGGACTAATCACCCCCTCCTTCCCTACACGTCATTAGTTCATCCATTAGTGTGCTCAAATTTGAGACTCTGGGGTGAATAGAGATCATCTCACCAGGGAGCCTGCCTTGTTCTCCACTTCCTGCCCGCCTGCATGGAGGAGCAGCTCTGTCCCATGCCGCAACCAGCAGACCGTGGCCGCATCCCAAATCCGCCTGGAGTGATAATCAAGCTCCAGCACTCAGACCATAAGAATATGCCCAGCACGGTGCTGGCAGGCAGCTGTGCACAAGCCTCCTTCGCCTGCCCCATTCTGCTCTTGAGTGAGACTGAGAGAAGCCGTGCCACCGATTTATAATTTACATGTAGACAAGAGGATGACGATGCACCTTGGCTGCACTCTGTGATCATTCACATCAGCAGTCCCCTTTAATTACGCAGGTCGTTACTCACATGATTTCACTCGCATTTGTGCACAGCGGAAGTTGGAGCATGTGCTCTGGGCACAAATGGTACATCATAAAAGTAACATGAAAATAGATCAAATCATGGTAAAAGACATCAGATCTCCAACAACCACGTTCTCTGTTCACTGTTCTGTGTTCTCTGTTCATATGAACAGTGAAGGCCTTTTGTTCAAAAGGTAATTTCAAAAAGTATTTTTAAGTTTTTAGTAAAAGGCCCTTTTGTAAACCCTCACGCAAAATATAAAACATAAAAATCATCTATTATCTTTTTTTGACCTGCAGAACATTATTGTACATTGTGCCCTCAGAGGACAACTAATTCTCTACTTCATTTCAAAGTCCTTTTCAGGGATTAACTGTGATCCAGTTATTATCTAATAAAATACTCGCTAAATGGCACATTTAATTAGATTACAAAGCTTATCACAAGCATTTGCCAGGTTCAAACTGGAAATGATCATTTTGTGTGTACTCTACCTGCACAGGTTCTTTGGCATGCTAATTCACAATAGAGTTGAAATACTTAACAACTTTTTCAACCAAATGATCATTTCCTTTTTTTCAAGTATGCAATTATCAATCTTTACCTTGATTACATTTATTTGTTGAATCAAGTCCATGACATTCATTTTTTTCAAAGTGTCACTTTTCCTGATACTATCTCTTATTGTTTGTGCAGTTTGTTGCCATTTTGCATTATTTGGATAAATATAGATATTCATGGTGATGATAAACCTCCATACTATTTGGGTTTTGACAATAATCTGTGTTCATATTTCCATTTTCTCTTGCCCAGGACTTCCTGTTGAATCAGCTGCAGAAGGATGACTACAGCCCATTATTTATCAACTTTTCAGCCCAGACCACAGCTGCACAGACCCAAAACATTATAATGTCCAAGCTAGACAAACGGCGCAAAGGAGTATTTGGCCCCCCATTGGGGAAGAAAATGGTACAGCTTCTTTAAATGTTCAAATTATGTTTTATTTGGGTGAGTTTCTTGTGTGCTTTTTGTCTGTGAAGTGAATCACAAACATGTTGGCAGCTGTAAAGATGTGTAGTCCTTTTATAACATTTTATTTTGATATGCATCTGTGAATAATGTGCACCTAAACAAACAAAAAAACGGTGACACAAATACATTGTGTTATCATCGATATTTAATCCAACAATACAAATGTCCCATCCCATTAGGTGATATTTGTGGACGATGTGAACATGCCAGCCCGGGAGGTTTACGGCGCCCAGCCCCCCGTGGAGCTGCTGCGCCAGTGGCTGGACCACTGGAACTGGTACGACTTGAAGGACTGCTCCATGATCAACCTGGTGGATATCCAGGTCATATGTGCTATGGGACCACCTGGTGAGTAGCAGCTGTGGTCGCCTAAAGTGTATAAAAAGTGTATCATTACAGCAATGATACCAAAGTTCTAGATGGGTTTTCCTCCCTCTCCTAACTGCTGCAAAAAAAGTGCTGTTGAGTTAATTTCACAAACCACTAGCTGCTGTTCAGCAGAGCACCTGCCTTAAGGTGCTTACAAATAGCAAGTGTTGACCACTTCCACCTCCACTACAACTACCAGTGTAAACACAAAAGCACGGCTGTTCACTGAGGCAGCTGGCTGCGACAGCTGCAAGACAGAGAGGATGGGCACACTCACAGCTAACGTTGCTCCTGCTACCTGTGCTGACAGTTGTTTCCATTTTCTAAACTTCAGCCCAGTATGGCTCTGGCAAAACACTGGACCCACACCAGGGAAACAATGTTCCTTTTTATGATATTGGCACAAATAAGCTAGCAATCTAAATGTGCCAATGGAAACTTGTGTCTCAAATTGATTCCAGTGCTATCTATGTCCTGTTGTCAAAATTGGTAACACACATCACTGAACTATAGAGCGAGTAGTAGCTGTTGACTGTAAGCACTTCACTAATTGACCCAGATTGCCTTGCAAGCCATGATGAGTTGTGCAACTTGATTACACCCTCAGACATAATGTAACTGTTTTTTTGTTCTGTCCCTGTGTGCTATGTCATCAGGGAGATGCACACTGTAGGTCTAGGAAAACATGCACAAATGGTGAATGTAAATAATATTACATAACTGGAAGTATGAGAGCAATTTTGTGGCATAATGTATATCATCTCTGACAAATGCCATGGTTGTGAGGCACTGTTTTAGCATATTTATGCACTGAAATTATAATTTTATGGGAGACAAAGTAGAATAGAAAGAGCTTGGCCATCTTACCAGGGTGTGAAAATGGTCTGAAACCAATAGTAACTGTGCATTGTAAAAAATTGGGAGTTAGTGTAGTAGAAACACTCAGTTGTAGAATAACTATCAGAACTGTTTATCGGAGGTTATAGTGTTTCCTTTTTTGTCTTACTTGTTTAGGTGGAGGGAGGAACCCCATCACACCTCGGTACCTGCGCCACTTCAACATGATTACCATTAACGATTTTGATGAGAAGACCATGTACACAATCTTCTCCAGGATCTCTGACTGGCATTTCACCCTCCGGTAAGTGCGTAGCATGTGTAATTGGTCAGGTGCTTTTTCCAATATTGACAAAGAAGGAACACATATGACCTCGACATGTAGCTACACCAGCGCCTTGAGGGCATTTGACCCACTACTTTTCAAGTCCTGGGATGGTGTCCTGCCACTTTTAGCAACCAAATGAATTGAAAAAATATGACAAACCAAAGATCAGAAGGTAGTGTTTACCTTAGAGACCTCAAATCCTAAAGTGATCAAATCTGTCTGAAAGCATTTAAATCTACCCAACCACTGCAAACAGAAGTATCACTTGCATTTGAACAAGATAGTGGTTTCCTACTTTAACTTTGTTGGGCTTTTTGGAAATACTTTGTTAATGCTAATGAATATATATATATTTCATTTTTAAGTGTTTCATGAACACAACTAAATATGTTTTTAATACAATAAATTACACATTTTCCTCGATAAACTATGGGAAATAATTTAAACAGGATCTCAACAATGAAACAACAATTAGATTAGATTAGAAAAACTTGATTAATCCCCAGTGGGGAAACTCATTTGTCACCAAAAGTCAGACTCATACAGACAACAACAGACAAAGTTCACAGTGCACAGCAGACAAGAGACAAATTACAAAGAAGAAAAAATGGAAAAATGCCATAAGAAACAAGACACGTGACCGACATCAGAAAATATACTAAATCTAAAAACCACAATTAAGGTGTACATTAAAAAATCTAACTGCATCTGGTACAAACGACCTTCTGAGTCATTCAGTAGAACACTTTGGCATCCTGAATCGCTCACTGAATGAACTTCTGAGTCCTTTAAAAACACAGTGTAGTGGATGGCCACAAAGAAACAATTGTTTTTACCTTGGCCCTTGATTTCTTTTCCATTTTCAATTCCATCTACAGGTTTTCTTTCACCAACCAGTTTGCAGCTCTGACCCCTCAGATCGTTAATAGTACCATGTCAGTGTACCGAGAGGCCACCAAGAACCTGCTTCCCACCCCCGCAAAGTCCCATTACTTGTTCAATCTGCGCGATGTCTCCCGAGTCATCCAGGGCATCTGCCTGTCGCGGCCAGAGACTGCAGATGAACCAACTGTCATCAAACGGCTGTGGATGCATGAGGTAATGTTGTACACAGCATACCTGAAGATATCTATCTTCTTTACTATAGTTAATAGCTGTACACTATATAGCTATACACCACGTGTTTAACATAGTATTCCTTTGGACCTTCCCGTGTTGCCATCTCTCCATAGCTTGCTCTCTCTTTATCTGTCTCTCACTTTCACTGTTTCTTTTTCTTATTGATGCTCAGGTTCTGAGGGTATACTATGACCGACTGGTTCACGACACAGATCGGTCCTGGCTTGTGAAACATTTACAAGCCGTGTCTCAGAGTCACATGAAGGAAAACTTCCATCAGCTCTTCGAGCATCTGGACCAGGACTGCGACGGGGAGGTCACTGAAGATGACCTGCGCAGCCTCATGTTCTGCGACTTCCATGACCCCAAGGGTGAAGACCGCAACTACCGCGAGGTGCACAACCTCGACCTTCTCCGACAGGTGGTGGAGTCGCACCTGGAGGAGTACAACAACATCAGCAAAGCGCCAATGAACCTGGTGCTCTTCCGTTTTGCCATCGAACACGTGTGCCGCATTTCCCGCATCCTCAAGCAGCCGAGTGGCCACGCCCTGCTGGTCGGCGTGGGCGGGAGCGGGCGACAGTCCCTCACCCGGTTGGCTGCCCACATGGCGGAATCAGAACTTTTCCAGGTAGAGATCTCCAAGACCTACGGAACCACTGAATGGCACGATGACCTGAAGCTTATCATGAGGAAGTCCACACAGGGGGATGCTCACGGCATTTTCCTCTTCACGGACACTCAAATCAAAATGGAGTCATTCCTGGAGGACGTTGGCAACCTGCTCAACACTGGTGAGGTAAAGTGAATGGGAGGGGGCATAGGTGGATTGGCGGATGAGTTGAGGGAAAGATAACATGTACTAACTGATTGATCAGTGAATGACTGTTTGGATGAAGACCAGAAAAGTAGATTTGTGGATAGTTTTAGGGATGGATTAATACAAGTAGATGTGGATTGATAGAATGGGGAAACAGAGAGATAGGGTGTTCTATTTTACAAAGCCAGCATCCAAACACAGACCATTCTGTTATCTTTTGGTTGTTTCCAGGTGCCTAACCTGTTTGCAGTTGACGAGAAGCAGGAAATATGCGAGCTAATGCGTCTGTTGGACCGGCAACGTGACCGCGACAAGCAGACGGACGGCAGCCCGCTGTCCCTCTTCAACATGTTCATAGAGCGCTGCCGCACACAGCTGCATGTGGTGTTGGCCATGAGTCCCATCGGAGATGCCTTTAGGAACCGCTTGAGACGTTTCCCCGCCCTCATTAACTGCTGCACCATTAACTGGTTCCAGGTGTGTGTGTGTGTATATGTTGCGTTCCAGTGCGCTGTTGGTTGCAACAAAAAATGCTTCAGGTAGTTAATCTAAAGACAAAGGCAGTGTGCAGGAGGTGAATGTTAGTGCATCATCACAGGTGGTTGAATATACCAATTGTGTTTGTTTTTTTACTTCGACCCATAACAAATTGGATGATGGATCTCAGTCCAAGTCTTTACACAGGCTCCCTTTTGGTTGTCACTGATGATATTACCAGAAAATCATCTTCAGATATTTTAAAAACATTCAATGGCGGTACGGCATATTTCCTTTCTTCTCAGACCTGGCCAGAGGATGCTCTACAGGCAGTAGCCTGTCGCTTCCTGGAGGACGTTAAGATGACGGATGAGTCCCGAGAAGGATGCATCAACATGTGCAAGAGCTTCCACACCTCAACCATAGAACTATCATCTCGCTTTATGACTGAGTTGCAGCGCCACAACTACGTCACCCCAACCTCATACTTGGAACTCATTTCCACCTTCAAGGCCCTTCTGAAGACAAAAAGAGCGTAAGATTTAAGATGTACTGTCTGTGTACATTGTGATTTCGAGATGTTTTTGTTGCTTCAGATGCACGATTCTTAACACAAAAGCCAAATTCCAGTATCCATGAGGAAATAAAAAAAGATATTCCTTATCTCTCTCTCTCTCTCTCTCTCTCTCTCCATCTTCTGCCCAGTAATGTGGTGAAGCTGAAACATCGTTACGAGGTGGGCCTCGAGAAGCTAAAGTCAGCAGCAGACCAGGTGGCCACTATGCAAGTTCAGCTGGAGGCTCTACAGCCACAGCTGCGTGTGGCCAGTAAGGAGGTGGATGAGATGATGGTGGTAATTGAGCATGAATCTGTGGAGGTGGCCAAGACAGAGAAGGTGGTGAAAGTGGACGAAGCCGTGGCCAACGAACAAGCCATGGCTGCCAAGGCCATCAAGGATGAGTGTGATGCTGACCTGTCTGAAGCCCAGCCTATCCTGACATCAGCCCTTGCTGCTTTGAATACTCTGACCACTCAGGTAAAAGATATGTTGTGGGATAGTGCCCTTTTATTGACTCAAAGGCCGGGTATACTGGAGTAGAGTAGTAAAGAGGGCAGGCCTAAAGATGTGGTTATTTTTATACACAGGATATCACAATGGTGAAGTCCATGAAAAGCCCACCCACAGCTGTTAAGCTGGTGATGGAGGCCATCTGCATTCTCAAAGGCATCAAGCCAGATCGCGTGCCTGACCCGTCAGGATCCGGTAAAAAAATGGAGGACTTTTGGGGCCCGGCCAAAAAGCTTCTGGGCGACATGAAGTTTCTCCAAAGCCTCCATGACTATGACAAGGACAACATCCCACCAAATTTAATCGCCATCATCCGCAACAAGTATATCACCAACCCAGACTTTGAACCAGAGAAGATTCGAACTGCATCCAATGCAGCTGAAGGCATGTGTAAGTGGGTTTGCGCCATGGAAAAGTATGACAAGTAAGTAATGTTCGCCTCTTGCTGTGTTCTCGGTTCTGAAAATTGATGCATATTCACAAAGCTTGAAAGAGCTTTTCATCCGTCTATGTGCGGAACATGGAGCTTGGTTGTTTGTAACTTCACAAGAATAATAACCCTGCATATGCCAAGTGATTAATATAAAAAGCCAAATCAAGCTGCAGATCATTTAAAGGGAAATCTTGATCATTATTGCTCTGACAATCTTAAATGTTACCCATATTCATAGAAGCTAATGGTTGTCATTTATACTCAATATATCCTCACAATTTCCCTTTTCTGCTTACAGTTGAGTTCATATAAAGATTTATGTTTTCTGTTTTGATACTGTTTTGGAGACTATCCCAGTATTATATTTAGCACGTCCAACTCATTCATGATTCTGCACTACTTATGAAGTTCCATATCTTGTAAACGTGTACTAATTTATTACATCCTCCTTCAGAGTGGCCAAGGTGGTGGCTCCCAAGAAGGAGAAGCTGGCACAGGCTGAGGGAGAGCTGAAGGTGGCCATGGGGAGCCTCCAGATAAAGCAGGCTGCCCTCAAAGAAGTCCAAGATAAATTAACAAAGCTTCAGGACACTTTGGAAGCTAATAAACACAAGAAAGCTGACCTGGAAAGCCAGGTTTGTGGTTTTTATATCTGTTTGTGGGACTTAAAGCAGCCACCGGTTGACCAAACAGCAAACCCAAGTCAATGACTTACTTAATTACCCAAATTTGCTCTGGCTGGCATGACCTTCCTTCTGCTCCTTGACCTGGGGAAACAGCCACAGTGCGACAAGGATTTTTTACCGGACCCTGACGGGTCAGGCACGCGATCTGGCTTGATGCCTTTGAGAATGCCTCTGTTGTCCTCCAGGTGGATCTGTGCAGTAAGAAGCTGGACCGAGCTGAGCAGCTCATTGGAGGCCTTGGTGGAGAAAAGACGCGCTGGAGCGAAATGGCCGTCAATCTTGGAGAGATCTACAACAACCTGACTGGGGACATCCTTATCTCAGCTGGCATAGTGGCTTACCTGGGAGCCTTCACCTCCAGCTACAGACAGGTAGGCAGAGGGAGTAGGCGGTGCATACTTGGAAGTTAATTAATTGCGTTACTTAAAACCCTGCACCGAACATAGATTGTTTTATGTTTTTGATTTTGGTATCACCGTTAGTGAATATGACTGAATACATAGTTAATATAGTTAATGTAGGTCTCTTTAACATACTCGGACTTTCCGACTAATACAATCCAAATGCATGGAGATGAAAAGTGAACACCAAGGCATTTTTCCTTTTTTCCTTTTGCTGAGTCTCACATGTCTCCAAGAGTAAGCCTGCTGTGTTTAAAGGTCATCTTTTACACTGTGTCACCCAGAGGGCCATTGTGATGCTGGACAGAAAGGAGGATTAGTTATCATTTCTGTACACAGCTGAAATGTTCACTAGCTAGTATGCTCTTGTTTGTTTGCAGCTCAGCATTGTCTTTCATTTATTCAGCGTGAAGTGAAAAGTCGTAAACAATAAATGTACTCCGCTCCAGGATCAGACAGAGGAGTGGATGAATCTTTGCAAGAGCAGAGAGATACCGTGCTCTCCCAACATGTCTCTGATGAACTCTCTGGGCGATCCAGTAAAGATTCGTGCATGGACCATCGCTGGCCTACCATCAGACAGCTTCTCCATAGACAACGGTATCGTAATCTCGTGAGTAATAAAGACAATCTTCAGATTTTACATGGAATTCTCGAGAGGAAAAACGCATCAATGTTTGGCTATTTAAAAAAAGTGAAAGCAACATTTTAGAGCCTGTAAATTGTTGCTCTTTTTTTTAAACCCAAAGGGCCTCTGTAGCTCTGAGCGTGAATATCTTTATGGAACCTTCTGGCTGCTATATATTTTTTCATGCCACTTACTCACTCACTGTTCATAAGGAATAGGTTCCAGTGTTTTAACGGAGTGCAGTTGTGTGCTTTTGACAGCACAAAAGGTTACAAGTCATTAAAGGATCAATATTAGATTGCTCACTATAAATCAGTCTACCTAATACATTTTTTTAAAAGACCATTGTTCAACGGAACTTTGTAACCTTTCCTGAAAGCTCAAGTTACATTGTCTGAGTCAACCTTAAGGTGCAGCGAAATAAAGACACGAAGCATCTGCTTGTTTGTGTAAATGAAGCAGCAACATTGCTTTTTAATCACAATACCATGGCCCCTGGTGTGCTACCCAACTGTGAGCCTTCTAACTGTGCTCAAAGGGAATGTTCACCCCTAAGCTTCTCTCTACATCTCAATTCTTGTCCTCCAACATCCCCCCTACTGTTGTGATGTCTCACGGTTGAGACAGGATCTCTCACTCCGACACGAGGCAGCACCAATTGATCACCTGTGTGTGTGTGTGTGTGTGTGTGTGTGTGTGTGTGTGTGTGTGTGTGCGTGTGCGTGTGTGTGTGTGTGCTTGTAGGAACGCCAGGCGGTGGCCTCTGATGATTGATCCCCAGGGCCAGGCCAACAAGTGGGTGAAAAACATGGAGAAGGCCAATACTCTGCATATCATTAAATTGAGTGATGCTGACTTTGTACGCACTCTGGAGAACTGCATCCAGTTTGGCACGCCAGGTGAGCAGAAGTCTTTCTCTCAATGTGTGTGTGTGTGTGTGTGTGTGTGCCTGCCTCACCCAGATTGTTGCATTTCCTCTTCCCGCCTGCTGAGGTCTCTCTTTACCACAGGGACTAATTATTGCTGTGCAGAGAATGTGTTTCTCCTTTGTTCTCTGTTCTACAGAGGAAGCATTCATTCACTAGCAATATTTCTGAGTGAGATGTTCCAATGGACCTTTATTCAGACCGACTGCACCATCAGTATATAAACTACTGTAAATCACACAAATGTGGTGAAGAAATCAATCATGTTTTCGGCACGAAAAAAAGTTCTTGCAGAGTATCAGGATCAAATTCACTATTGTAGGCAGACGTCGTGTGACGATTATTTTGTGCTGTTTTTTAGCAGTGCGTGTTTGCTCATACTTTCGTCTTCTTGTTTTAGTAAGGGAGCAACAGCAAGGGAATAATTAGAGCTTAAAACAGACAGAAACAACTCTATAGACATTACAATCTAAATAATGACCCAACTCAGCCAGCCACTGGGTCTTTGCTTACTGGCAGATTGCAAGAGAGTAGCCTGTCCTTGCAGGGTGCAAAATAGTCCCCAGGGGCTACAGTTTCACCCTCATACTTCACAGTTTTACGGTAATCCCGATTATGTGCTAGTATTCTTTATTTTAGCATGGTTGAAAAAAAAGAAGCCCTTGCCCAATGTCTTAAAAGGCTGGACTCATGTTTAGTAAATTATTACATTACATTTCATTTAGCTGACGTTTTTAATCCAAAGAGATTTACAATAAATGCATACAGTACTGTTTAATCTGTTGAAATATCAGCAATATTGATGTGATGTGCCCTGATAAAATAATACTCCAAAGCAATTGGAGAAGAAGTTTGTGGGAGAGAAAGTTCATCAGCTGTCACTGGCTCTGAATGCTGTACAACTTTTGTTATTACCTCAGGCTCACGTCAATTATAGATGGGCTACTGTTTTTAACATCAGAACAGCATTATCATACTTAATGTGAAATCACATGAATAATTATGCCATGGGAATAAGGCACTTGATAATGTAATACTTACCTCGCTGATGTTTTGGGTATTGCGCATGTGCTGCACAGGTTTAGCAGTGTTCACCGCTGAGTGCTTCCCACAGGCAGGAGGACTCACACAATGACGTGAAGTCGGTCCTGTAAAGAGATCAGCCAAACAAAAAATATAATGATGTTATTTCCTGAGAAAATTATTATCTGAGATTATTTTCTGACTTGATGCGAAACGGAAGGCTGCCATCGATCTATAGGAGCCTTCACAGCAAATAGTCATTAACCTGGACTCTACAGCAGCTCAAAGATTAGTCTTTGATGTGATGTCAGGGTAGAGACGTTTCATTTTCTGCAAGACAATATAATATCATATAAACTGTTTTCTAAAAGAGATCTGGAACCAGTTCCATGATGCATAGATTTTGGTGATGTGGGAAACGGTTCAACTGGCAAGGCAGTAGATTCGGTCAACAGCAGAAGACCGTACTAGAACATGACAGCTCCAATAAGAGATTGCACATTTTGTTTCAGTGCTGCTGGAGAATGTCGGAGAAGAGCTGGACCCTATCCTGGAGCCTCTGCTGCTGAGACAGACCTTTAAACTGGCTGGTGCCGTGTGTATCCGCCTCGGAGACTCCACCATCGAATATGCTCCCGACTTTCGCTTCTACATCACAACCAAGCTACGCAACCCACACTACCTGCCTGAGACCTCCGTCAAGGTACTGTATAGTGAGAAACAGCCTCAGGCGCCGTTATGTCTTTTAGTATCCATCGTTCCACATTGCAAAAACTCATTTTATTATTAACATGGACAAGACAGTGACTCTAACACCTAAACACACATCAATGCTGCAGCCCCTGTTGTTAAACGTTGTTGTATTCATCCCACCATGTTGAGACACACAGACAGACCTGGTCCTCAATATGTATTTGCGAGTTAGGGATTGTCCCGTTACCGCCGCCACTGCAACCTCCATCCATAGTCTCACACACAGTCTCAAAACATACTCCAGAAAGACAGACTTGAGCTTACACACTCCTTTACTCATGACAACAGTAATCAGAGCATTTCCTGGCAGTAGTCACACGCCATAGCATGTTTGCAGCAGATGTCAGTGTTGTTGCAATGAGCTTCCTGCAATCCGCCATGCGCCCTCTACCAACCCTTTTCATGCAGATTGAGCTGCTACCCGTCAATCCCTCTGTAGATGTATCTCCCACAACAAAGCTGCTGCCAAAACAGAAGATAATAGAAAGAGTTACTAGACTACAGGTTGTCACAGGAATCTGTATTCCTCTGCCTTTTAAGTATTATTTTCATCACACCTAATAGCAATAGTCAACCTAGTTTGTTTTGTTGTCCCGTGGGATTTTTATTACGCCAAATGGTAGAACTGACTTTCCATAATACAGTTCATTGTCACTGAAGTGTAACTGCTATGTGGGGCACTGTATTTTCTGCAAGCTGAAACATTCATTTTTTTTGTGAGGGAGACGTCAATTGATGTGACAAGTCTGGCTTCTCAAAATGTGGGGCTTTCTATAATGTGGAAGGAGTTTTTTGCCGCGCTATGGATAGCAACATTGCCTGGACAATTGGTCGGTCCACCACTTTGGTGCAGACTTAATTATGTCAACTATTTGATGGATTGATCAAATATTTTTACTGATGGTCTCCAGAGGATGAATTCGTGAAGGCTTTGGTGATCCTATGACTTCTTTTACTACCATTAGCAGCTGAACGTTTTCAGTTATTTAGTGAAATAGCTCAATATCTACTCGACAGATTGGCACAAAATATTGTAAAGACATCATGATTCCCAATCGATGTATACCTACGGCTTTGGTGACCCCAGAATTTTTTTGGTCTCAACTATGAGATAGATTGCCATGACATTTGCGACACAATCAGGTTCCCCTGAGGATGACTCCTAGTAATATTGGTGATTTATAGACTTTTTATCCAGAGCCATCATCAAGTAAAAACTGCACAAATTCATACGATATTTCACCAGAACTTTGGTTTATAACCAAATTCCTGCAAAACTAAAAACATTCCCATTGGCCTCAGCTGTGCATTGTGATAGTAGCTAATTAGCAAAGATTAGCATGCTTACCACGCTAAACTAAGGTGGTTAACATGATAAACATTATACCTTCAAAATATTAGCATGTTAGCATTTTCCTATTGAGCTTGTAAGCAAAAATGCTTTTAGGGTTTAATTCAAAGAACTTCTGTTCTGAACAAAGCTGCTAGCATGGCTGTCGACTCCTAGTTTTGTGTTTTTTAATTTTAGTTTAACAACATATTGTTTGTTGGACTGAATAGTTAGTTTCAACCTTTGATTTCCCTCTACCGATAGATGAGCCCTACTTTTCCTGGTTGGTTCCCACCTATTGCATCATACTACTCAAATGGCAGCACGTTTTTACCCCGGCAACAAAATTAATCATCATTCACTGATGACACCTTTCCAATGGAGCACACACTCCCCCTCACCAAAAAAAAGTCAAAGAAAAGGAGCATTAAAGGAAACTGCATTACAGAGAGGCAAGGGTTTGGAAAGCATTACTGAAGATCACATTTCAACCATCTATTTGCAGGACCCCGCTCTTTATGGGCAGCCATTAGATAGATTCAAGTCATTTTTCAAAACTGGCAAAATCTTTTTTTTTTGCCTACAGTACAGTATACTACAGGGCATCCATTATATCCTTAACGCCCTATTTGAAATGCATACTTTCAAATACAAGAGGCAAGTATCTAGTAAAGCAGCCCTTAAAGACCTCAAGGGAGGAAGGGAAGCAAAGAAGGAGGGGGTATGTGTGAAAAGGACAAACGAGAGATTTATATGGGCTCCGAGTCTTTACCACCAGCTGAGTGGGTCCGCAGCATCAATAGAAATGGAATTAGGCCCTGGAGAAGTGCACTCGTTTATTAGGGCAGGGAGTAGATAGCAGATATAGGCTTTTAACCTCCGGGTAAGTGCGGAGCAGAATGACTAAGGCTGTGTGGTAAAAGACACACTTCCACACTTTTCACAGAAAAGAAGAAAAAAAGTAAATGCAACCTACCTGCACTTTGCCAAAGCTGCAGTGGTTATTGGAATTGATTGGATAGGAGGTTCATTGGGAGAACTGCACTGAAGCCAAGATGATCAAAGCTGCACTGCAAAGTACCAAGAGCAAGGGTGGGGCAAGACACCCCTAAACACACACACACACGCACGCACACACACACACACACACACACACACACACACACACACACACACACACACACACACACACACACAATACTGTATACTGTACAGTAGGTTCATGTAGTTCTTCCTCTGTGCCGTAGGTGACCCTTCTGAACTTCATGATCACCCCAGAGGGCATCCAGGACCAACTGCTGGGTATTGTGGTGGCCCGAGAAAGGCCCGACCTGGAGGAAGAGAAACAGGCTCTCATTCTGCAGGGAGCAGAGAACAAACGGTACAGAAAATAGCACACACCAGTCAAGGGGCAAATTAAATCAACTAATCAAATTGAATGTCTCCCTTCAAAGTGGAAACGGTAGACACGTTAAATTGCTCTCGCACTTTTGTCAGACAACTGAAGGAGATTGAGGATAAAATCTTAGAGGTGCTCTCCTCCTCCGAGGGCAACATCCTGGAGGACGAGACGGCCGTCAAGATCCTCTCCTGCTCCAAAGTGTTGGCCAACGAGATCACGGAAAAGCAGGCCGTGGCTGAGGTGACGGAGCAGAAGATTGATGAGACTCGCATGGGCTACACACCGATTGCCATGCACTCAGCCATCTTGTTTTTCTCCATTGCTGACCTGGCTAACATTGAGCCCATGTACCAGTACTCCCTCACCTGGTTCATGAACCTCTTCATCAGCTCCATCGACAACTCAGACGCGAGTGACGACTTGGCGCAGAGGTAAGCAGGGCTGACAAATGCTCTTGCCACAAGCCACTCTAAGTAAATACTGGAGCTTCTTATCCTCTCAAAAGATCAGATTTGACTTGTAAACTGATTAAAAAAAAGAGAAAAGAATGGAAGACCGTTAATAGTGCATGAATGTGGGTGAGTTTGTGAGTTCTGGTTTGGTTATACACTTGTGTCTTCTTCAGACTGCAGATCCTGAGAGACTACTTCACCTACACGCTATACGTCAATGTGTGTCGCTCACTGTTTGAGAAGGACAAGCTGCTCTTTTCCTTCTGCCTCAGTGTCAATCTGCTCATGCACAGCAAACTGGTAGGAACTACACACGTGTACAGATCTATAACACTTCACTTAAAAACCATAGATGTTGTTTGATTAGTTTGTTTTTAAGTGGTTAGCTAATCAAACGAGCTGATTAGCCACGTTTTTCCTCAATCAGACCCCTCTCTGATTGCTGTAGATTATCTGTATCTTGTATTTTTAATTTGCATGCATATTATTTTTTTCCAACTATAATTCCCAAAATGGTCAACCCACGAAATCACTTTAAATCACAAATTCCGGTTAATCCCCCGCTGTGTTACCATTTTTTACCGACGAATGTCGTAGGTGGATGAGGGGGAGTGGCGCTTCCTTCTGATGGGAGGCGTGGGTCTGGACAACCCTCACTCGAATCCCTGCACCTGGCTCCCAAAGAAGTCTTGGGACGAGATTTGCCGCTTAAATGAAATGGAGCATTTCAAAAGTCTGCGTCAAGACATGGCTCGCCTGAGGAAAGAGTGGAAGGCGGTCTACGACAGCCCAGTGAGTGTCATCAAGCTGCCTGGCCGGTCTGGGAGGGGCTCTGCCTCAAGGTGTTACATATGTTTCTGTGATGGTAAAGACAAAATCAGCATGTGCAGAAAGGCAAGGCAAGTTTATTTGTATAGCACATTTCAATAACAGGGCGATTCAAAGTGCTTTACTTAAAACCATTAAAAGCATCAAAACATAATGCAGAGAAAACAGGACTTAAAAACATTTAAGAAAACATTAAAACAGTCAAAAAGCAAAATAAAAATGTAATACAAGTTGCAGTAGTGAGATGCAGCAATTGAATCTGGTTCAATTAAAGGCAACAGCAAACAGAAAAGTCTTCAATGTGGATTTAAAGGAGCTGAGGGCACCATTACATCAACTATATCCGAGAGAACTAGGAGGAGACAATCTGTAAATCCCCCCCCAAAATGCAAATGTTGTCGGCATATGCATATTAATATGGCAGGCACTGCTGGTGTCTTGTTGTAGAAACTGTAAAAGTGTTGACGTGGTCGTGATTAGCAGTTCCAGAGGTTAGCTGTTAAAAGTGGGTCACATTCAGCACCACAATCAGGACACATCTAGCTGCAGCTACCGCCTGAACATTTATATTCTGAAGGTGCCACTTGACAAGGGGTCTACCGTGTATAAAATCATGTTAAAGATATGTAGGGTTATCAGCATTTTGCCAACAGACAGTGTCTGTGGATACAAAGGTCTAACACACACACTCTTCGGCAAAACTGCTTGGCAACAACTTCCTTTTTGTTAGTCTGTAAGCGGTGACCAAACCTTGCATCAGTAACATCGTATTGGGCACGGCTTTGATTTACTTGGCTCAAAGTAAAAAATATATAATGTAACGCTATTTGCAGTCGTTCTTTCAAAGTGTGCCTGATCAGATTACAGCCAACCAAGTAGGTCTATACATGGAGAACACATCTCTGGGTTTATATAACTGCTTATTGTTTAGTTTTTGTCTTCTTCCGCATTACTTTAAATACAACAGGTACATCCTATGATGACGTGTTGGTGTTGAGCTGAGCTATTTGCCCGCAACTTAGTCGTGACTGCTTGCCGTTCAGGCTCAGATTCCAGGAAGCAAAGACAACAAACAAAAATCAAGCTTCTCATCAATATCAAAGAGAGGGGGCAGTGATGGACTGTGGAGAAGAGAAGAAGTTAAGTAGACGGAGGGAAAGAAGTCTTTTGACTGGAATTTACAGGCAACCCTCAGCTCAACAGTGTGAGCAGCTGTGGGATGGGATGAGAACAGGAATAAGGGCAGAGGGAAGAGGTCAAAGCTATCTTCCAGTGGGTTTGTCACATGAACCACAGGCCAACCTCGCCTTCCTTGCAGCTCAGCATGCTAGCTCCCCCCCCGCTCTGCACAACTAACGGTTGTGGCTGAATACATCACCTTTTTGCACATTCTATACGTTCATATTTCACATACTGTTGGCTCTTTTGTGTTCGATAATGTCAACGACATACATGTCATTATTGCTTATCTTTTTTTCCCCTTCATTATCACTTTCCCAAGAGGTTCTGCTTCTGCTATTGCCTCCATTTTGCACGTCTTCAAATAGCACATGTCTAGGATAGCTGTCAAACAGGTCTTATTGTTTATTTTCTGCAGTGGTATCATGGTGTCCTAATCTTTGGTATGGTTGTTAAAATCCTACTTAAATGCACATTCTATATCTCTTTACTTCATCTTAAACCATTCGCTAATTCGATGATACAAAAATCCCCTTTCAAGTTATTTAATTTCCGGTCAAATAGCAGAGTTGTATTAGTTTAAATGTTGTACAGACAAAAGGGACAGGGAAGAGAGAATGTAGGAGGAAAGTAATTTGCCAGGTGTGGATGATGCACACACTCACACTCTCGCTCCATCTTTCAATTATATAGTATCTGAAATTGAAGTTTTATCTAATTAAATCTTTTCTGTTCCTGTTGTGCCAGTCACATCTATGCAATCTAGACGCAAGAACAGCTGTTTAATCAACGTGCGGTGCACATAAACATGTGTGCACCACACATGCTTGTCTCTTTGCTGTCTGACACACACACCATCTTTTGATTTATAATCAACAGAATCAGGCACAGCACTTCTATCCAATTAAATCTAGTTTGTTCCAGTTGTAGAATTCACATTTATTTAATCTTGATGCAAGAACAGCTGTTCAATCAAGCACACGGGCCTACACACCCCTGTACACACAGAGCATCCCCAGGAGATTCTAAATAGGTGTATCTGTCTCAAAGCACCTGCCAACACACATAGCCAGAAGTCTCTCCACAAGCAGCTTGGGGAAAAAAATTCCAAAAGTTCCCGCTACCATTGCTCACATCCTCTGGCACACTTGTTCCGGGAATTAATCAAAAATATTTCTGTGACCCAGTACCCAGTGGCTTTTTTGTTGTTGCTTTTGACCTCTCTTTTTCCTCTTTCTTTTCTTTTTCAAACATATGCATTTATCTCCCCGCATTGCTCCCCTCCCCATTTACATCACAGATTGCCCGTCTGAATTACAATCACAACAGCAATACAATGCAACCGCATAACTCTCCAAGAAAAGTTGACAAACAGAATTATTACACCTTTTTCTCTCAAAGATTTTGAAGTAAGATATTCATGTACAGTCTGAATTCAATATGTTTTGCATATCTGCAGGACCCCCATCAGACTCCCTTCCCTGAAGGCTGGCAGGACAAGCTGAGCCAGTTCCAGAGGATGCTGGTTATCCGTTGCCTCAGACCAGACAAGGTCAGTTCATACGCTGTTTTCCAAAAGACAGTCGGATGTCATTTGGAAATTGAATTTTAACTTGATTTCTCAAAACGTCGCTTTTATCTACAACATTTCCTCTGGAAATACATCAGTAAACGGTACCGATAAACTCATTCCATTCATGTGTCCCCCAGGTTATTCCCATGGTGCAGGAATTCGTTTCCGACAGTTTGGGTCGTCCCTTCATCGAAGCGCCGCCCTTCAATCTGAGTAAGGCCTTCGTTGATAGCCACTGCTGTGCCCCGCTCATCTTCATCCTCTCCCCCGGCTCCGACCCCATGGCTGCCTTGCTTAAGTTTGGAGATGAAAAGGTACGGAGACACCTGGGAAATTCAGCAGCTTTGAAGCCTGCTGTGTGTACAAACGCAAAATGAAAGAGGAAATTGAATCCTCTAGATTTCCCAGGCTTCCCAAGACTGGTCTTAAAAGCACTGAAAATTATTGTGGCTCCTTCCCGGACAGAAAGCAGCTACATAAGGGTGTGTATGTGTGTGTGTGTTTGCGCGTGTATGTGTGTGTGTGTGTGTGTGTGTGTGTGTGTGTGTGTGTGCACTGCTGTTCTCATCCCTCAGGGCTATACCGGTAACAAGCTGACTTCTCTCTCTCTGGGCCAAGGCCAGGGTCCTATTGCTATGCGTATAATTGAGACGGGCATCAAAGAGGGCACCTGGGTGGTTCTTCAGAACTGCCACTTGGCCACATCGTGGATGCCGAGGCTTGAGAGAGTCTGTGAGGTCCGAACACACACACACCTACACAAGCACACACTTTCTATACACCAGATGGGAACAGTGTACATTACACCCGTCTTCCAATACATACTTTTCTTGACATGGTCTTTGTGGCTGTGAGCAGGAGCTGAACCCAGACACGACCCACCCAGACTTCAGGCTCTGGCTGACCAGCTACCCGTCTCCCACCTTCCCCGTGGCTGTGCTTCAGAATGGGGTGAAGATGACCAATGAGGCTCCGAAGGGCCTCCGCGCCAACATTGCACGCTGCTTCTTAATGGACCCCATCTCTGACCCGGAGTTTTTTGGCAGCAGCGGCAAGCCGGTCAGTGTGTGCGTGCACGTCTCTGTGTATGTCTCGGTGGCATGCTGTGCATATCCATCATACCGACATCAGTGGGTGTCCTGTGCTCCATTTTGTCTGTTACCACCCCCGCTGTGTATTTCAGAGTGTGTTTATTTTAGCTGTGGAAATACTAAACGACCACCACTATTCATCTACTTATTGATCGATTACAAGGCATTCCATTTGTGCTTTTCCACCTCTCAGGTTGTTTTCAAGAAACTACTGTACAGCTTGTGTTTCTTCCACGCCCTGACCCAGGAGAGGAGGAAGTTTGGACCTTTGGGCTGGAACATTCCATATGAGTTCAATGAGACCGACCTCCGGATCTCCGTACAGCAGCTACACATGTTCCTTGAACAGTACCAGGTAGTTGGTGTTTGTTTTTTATGTCTCTGCTTCACAAATTACTTTTATCTTTCTTAAGATATATTTCATACAGTGTGGGATGCAGACTAGCGCACACTGCGTACGAGCACAGTATTGCTCTGTCTAACATGTACTCCAATGAATGGACTATATATCTTTGGCACAAAGGAAAACTCTGACTCTCGCATGGAGATGCACATACACCATCCACTCCTACGTATATTTTCCACATCTATGCCCATAATAAAGATTCTGTCTCTTAGTGGGTCCCTCTTCACTCAAGTTTTCTCTTTCATCAGCCATGTTCAAAAACCCTCTTGACATTTTTCCACAAACCGATAGCACTCCCTCCACCATTCCCAATCCCTCCCCTGTAGGTGAGAAAAAAAAGATGGCAGAAATAAGCTAGAGGGTATCTTGTTTTTCAATGGAGTGACATTTTCATCTTGCAGCCAAGTGCCGCTTCCTGAATGCACGGCCACAACCCCACCTTGCACCTCCTGTTACGTCAGTTTCTATTTCAAGTCCAGGTCGTGAAGTGAATTTCAGCCAGGTTTTCTGTTTTAGAAGATCGCACTCTGAGTTTCTTCTGAAAGAAAAGTGCGTTTAAAAATGAAATTCATTATTATTATTATTATTATTATAACAAAACTAAGAATACACGCACGCACGCACTGATATCATCCGATTTTTAATGCTTACCTTCTTTTAAAACATGAAACTCTAAGCATGGTTATTCTTAGGTTCCTGTGTAAAATGCGTGATTTCTTGTTTGCTGCAGGAAGTGCCGTTTGATGCCATCCGCTACATGACTGGGGAGTGTAACTACGGAGGTCGCGTAACAGATGACTGGGACAGACGGACCCTGCGCACTATCCTCTCCATCTTCTACACTTCACAGGTCATCAAGGACCCCGACTACAAGTTTGATCCCAGTGGGCTCTACTATGCACCGGCTGAGGAAGATGTAAGAAACAGAAAATCACAAAAAATTGAGATAACGTTTGATTGCAAAGCATCAAGAAGTTTATATATATATATATATATATATATATATATATATATATATATATATATATATATATATATATATATAAATAAAACACAATTTCAGCTTGGATTTGGCTGTAATCACAAAAATTGCATATGAGATTTACAGTAATTAGGTAATGCGATACCTTTTTACCAGGGGAAATCAGTACTATATTCCACATAGAGTTGGGCAAAGATGGAAATTTTAGATGGAGGGCAACTTGCTAAACTGACTGTTAAATCACTCACTCACTCACTCACTCACTTCACCACAAGGGGCGGTTGTTAACTGTTTAATAGATATTTTTAACATGCTGTTGGAGTATATATATATACTCCAACAGCATGGCTTTCACTCTGTTAGAAGAGCAGAGCTGAACCAGCACCCTAACTAAACACCCTAAAGTCCTAGTGTATCTCTCTTGGAAAAACTCCAGAAAAGTTAAACTCACTTTAATGTGTTTGTTTTTAAACTAAGCATATTACAGGACTCAGTTGCTTAGCGCTTTTGTTGAGCTACCTTTAAAAAGTCATTAGGAGATAAAATGTGTGTAACAAGGCACAGCAGGCAGCCACCATCAGTGAGGGTTGATATATTTGTTAACACAAGTGCAATCTTTGGCGCGCTCCATTTTATTTGGCATTTTGTTCTCCAGTGCTGCAGCCCCCCCGCAACTACATCTTTTATTCATGAAGTCACATTTACATAGTCATTATAATAAATGTCAGCGATCTAAGGAGCCGACTTGTTTTTCAATGAGTGTTATTACTCGAGATGTTTCCTGATGTTGTGTTAAAAATGGTCGTCTCTCTTCACTCCACTCCTCTCCCTCTGCTTCCTGCTTCCCGGGTTCCAGTACAACAGCTACATAGAATACACCAAGTCGCTGCCACTCAACCCGTCGCCGGAGATTTTTGGCATGAATGCCAACGCAGATATCACCAAGGATCAGGCGGAGACGCAACTACTGTTCAACAGCATCTTGCTCACACAGGTAAATCCACCTGGACACGTGCAACACAAAGTAGAAGAGTATTACTTCCTAGATTGTGTACTATCTCTTGTAAAGCAGCTTCTTTGAGCCATTGCAACATCTGAACATAAAAAGATTTATTTTTAATGCTATTATTAGAATGACAAAGCTGGAGGGCCAGAATTCCACACAGCAATGCGATGCTGAATTCATTATTATGTCATTAAATGACCTGGAGGATTGTGACTATAAAATTGGGCCAGAAAAAAACAGCACTGTGGCCTGGCATGGGTACAGGTGAAATACAAAAAAAGAAGAGAAGTGCACTGATCTTCAAGCGCCAGCAGCTCTGGGTCGCTTACCGAAACCGATGCGCCCCCTCTTGGCTAACATCCCAGATGCTCAGTTGGAATGTCACTGCTTAGCTGGTGCATTTTCAAGTTGTCGACAGCATCCAAACACTCTCACCCAGCAAATGCACCACACGCACATGCACACAAAACAACCTGACTAGAGTACACCCATTAAAACACGTGTACCTACACACTGAAATACAGTCTCACATGAACACAAACGGCATCAATATGCTTCCCTTGAGTTTCCACCGTCTTTTATAAGTGTCCTTGCCAGCATTAAATATTTCATCGCCCTACATTAAAATGTACTATGCAGATTTAATTCAAGAGAAAAAATCTAAATAAATATTTCAGTTGTTTGTAGAGAGGCTTGTCAAAGAACCAGAAAAAGATCCCTTGTCTTCCTTTGACACAGTATGAGTCACAGTGGTGTTGGCGGAGCTGTGTGATCCCACATCATTATATCTCAGCTCTGTGGAGTTTTTTCCAACCTGGACTAGGCTAGCTTATTCAGGATTATATCGTACCACTTCCTGGCTCCAGTCAACGTTTGCTGCAAATCAAATCGAAGAGATTTTGCAAAAAGACCTACTTAAAAACGGCAGAAGCACTGCTTCTCCTGCAAAGGATGTTTATTTAGCCCTCCATGTATCCATTTATTTATTTTAAGACACAGAGCAGTGCCTCTCACTTAGCGCAGGAGCCTACATTCCTGTGGGAATTAAACTTGATATTAAACAACTGCGAGTGATTTCCATATACAACAAGCACAGAGTGCCATACGTGAACACATACTCTATTTGCATCCTATGCATTCCAACCCCTCTGGTTTAATCTTTTTAATCTCGTTAAGACAATAGTATTCAGTGTACATATGCATGGGTACGCAGACCTGGCTTGCCACAGACAAATAGAAAATTACTTCCACGGGCATTTCCGCCTCAAGTTAAAATTAGAGCTCAATGGAGTCTGGCATTTATTCATATAGACTCCTTTCAACAAGATTAATAATGGCTTCAGTCACGTGTGGACTTTATTAGCATCTAATACGATCCCATCAGTCTTAATGACCAATAAACGGGGAGACGCTTCCAATGGAATGAAACAGCTATTTGTCATTCCCCTACTGTAACCTCAATGCCATTAGCCAATGATTATCCATTACCGCTGGCTAGTGACTGAGCATCGAATAGGTAAATGATGCAAGTTGGAGAAGGGAAAGCGGAAGAATCACAGATTAGAGTGAATAATTATCAGCATGAATAATCATTGGAATTGTTGATAAGATTGTGTCAAAAGACTGTGTGGGAGAAATTGGGAGAAATGTAGCAACGCCTTCCATCTTCTGAGGCTCTTTTGTGTGTGGGTGAAGCTGTGTGTTCGTTCACAGTGGGACTCCAGTGAATATATGCCTAGGATCTCATCATCAATGGTGTTACATTGGTAGCTGTCAGCTAGCCGGAGAAATGTCTCCAAATAAAGAAAGGGAAGGTGAAATTAGGAGTCATATATCAAATGACTATGATATTCTGTGTCAGGTTGTGTCCTTTTTGAAAGCATAAATCTAAATCAATTCAGCAGAAAGATGATGAAATACAAGCAAGGCCAAGTCAGAAGTCGGAACCTCTTAACATCAGGATCTTTTCAGGATCGAAATAGCATGGATGCAAAAGAGTCCTAAAAAAAAAGGGAATGCATAATTTGACAGCAAAGGATAATGTCCTCCGAAAAATGATGAACTGTCAAACCAATCCGAGCCACAAGTCCTGCCTCCCCTTCTCATCCGTCCTCTGTCGCTCTGTGTCTGTGATCAGTCCCGCTCTTCAGGCGGAGACGCCAAATCCTCAGATGACATGGTCTTTGATGTGGCAGCTGACATCCTGAGCAAGCTGCCTGCCGACTTTGACTTGGAGGCGGTGTTGAGGCGATTCCCCACCAGCTACAATCAGAGCATGAACACGGTGCTGGTGCAGGAGATGGGCCGCTTCAACAACCTGCTCTGCACCATCCGGGAATCCTGCGTCAACATCCAGAAGGCCATAAAGGTACGCGGGAGGGGCCGGTAGATTATTGTCCGCACGTGAGGTGCGTAGTCCGAATCCCCTTTTTAAATTCACGCGAGCAGGAAAGGCCAGGAATTGTTCCTTGTCAAACCTGGTCTCATTCTCAGGGATCCCCATATTGTTTGGATACTTATAGGATGATGCATTGCCAAATGCACTGTAATTACAATAAATGTGTTTGTTTCAGATAACAGTGGGGCCAACTGATGAATCATCATTGATTTCACATTTTTGTGCAGTGAAAGCAATATTTCATCAGAGGAAGCACACCTCTGCTGAATGATTACAGGGGAGGCTCTGGTAATGCATCCTCGGAAAACAGATAATGTAGGCAGTCGGCACAACACTCCAGATCCGCTAATCTAACACCGTCATTTTCCATGATGAGGACACACTCGCACAATGAAAGTTCAGGGCAATTAGTGGGAATGAACCACCGTACAGGAGAACTGCCTCCTCTTGAAAACCTATGTGTACAGTATGTTGCTCTGTTTCGTAGCTCACGAGCCCCATTGTTGGAGTATGCAAAAAGAGAAAAAGGATACATGATGGACATGTTGTTGACTCCGTGGGAATGACAGGGATGAAGCAGCCGCCGAAATCTCAGAATCATCAACTAGTGCTCTTCTCTCAGAAAGTACTCTCATCCTCTGTTGCATAAAGAGGAAATGAGTCCGCCCCGCTAGCGGCAGTATCTCCGTTCCTGCAGCGCCTTTATGTATTCATACCGTTTTCCTTTTGCCAAGGCCACAGACTGTGCATTCTACCTGACTGCTAGCTAGCTCAAAGGCTGTACTGCTAAACGCAAACATGCTCACAATGTCGGCGTCAACAATGTGTCTACAATGTGCAGCTAAGGCCGATAGAAATGTCAGGGGATCGCTAAGGTTATGACTATTCATCGTCTCTGCAGCATGAATAGAATAGTTGTGTTGTAGTTTTCACTGGAACCATAAAAAAACAAACCACGTGGGAGGGCGCCTGAGTAGTTGGCAGTAACACCACCGCTGTGTTGATGAGCTAAGACTCTCGACGATTAGACAATTAGCGGACTCCCAAATATAGCTATCTTACAGCTATCATCTTTCCTAATATAATTTTAATCATGGTTTCTTCTTTTTTTTCTTCAAATTGCCACCGAGAGACACACTTGAAGCAGTGAAAGTATCTACTTAGGCCCTAACATCCCCGGGCAAAAATAATGACTGACATTAGATACTTCCAGAGGGTTGGAGATGTTGCACATGCCAAGACATAGCCTCTAATTGGGCCGCGTTAGACTAAGAGGACCGTAATTATTTAGTTCATAGCGTCGAGAACTAAAGACCACGACAATGCGTCATCTGAACTTATGTGCATGAATGTGTCCTGATTAGACCACATTCAAATAAATACAAACAAAAAACACACCTGAGCGAACGCGTGTCTTTTTATATCATTTGAGAAACACACATTTCCTCTCCTCCTGAGATGCACCAGTCTCATTGGATTGAAGTGGAAAGAGCATAACGAGTCAGGACTCTTTATGCTCGTTCCACTGAGCCAATGAGCATGTCATCTTTCATCCTTGTATCAAAGGAGCAAATAAGAGTTCTCATTATGTGGCTGTCTGTCACCTATCTCCACTGAGAGGTTTTTAAGTGACAAGTATGAGTTTCTCTCGTATTTGATTCTGTGTCAGAAAAGAGCCAGAGCAGCTTCACATCTTTCAAGTAGTGCAGAAGTTAATTATGTGTTTTTTTGCGTGTGCGTGTGTGTGTGTGTGTGTGTGTGTGTGTGTGTGTGTGTGCAGGGACTGGTGGTGATGTCTGCGGAGCTGGAGGAGGTGGTCAGCAGCATCCTGACGGGTCGTATCCCCGGCATGTGGATGAAGAAGTCCTACCCCAGCCTCAAACCGCTGGGAAGCTACGTCACCGACTTCCTGGAGCGACTCAAGTTCTTACAGGTACAGTTGACCTGCTGCCGTGTTCAGAATCAGGTGTCGACAAAAGGAAAGATATATTTGGGGTTAATGATGAATACAAAGTAAATTGCAAAAAATATACTCTAAGAAGGAGGCAATGAGGTGTAAGAAAAATAATGAATAAAATGAATAATTAGAAAGAATCTAAACGTGGCTGAATGAAAGAACAAATAAATGTGTGTATGAGATTACTTTTTTTCATTTAACCATAAAAAGTAAAGACCATAATCTCTTAATGAGTTTAGTGCATCCATACATACAGTACATGGTGACATAAGAACTAATTGCTATTGCGTAATCGACTGCACAGTCAGGCTTGGTTTGTTTAGGGTAGTGAGACTTTATCTACGTGGTTAAAGGTTAAAGCTACACATGTAGATTGTCGTAAGGTGTTGGGCCACCACAAGTCCTGCAGATCCACATGGAAGAGCCATGCCAGTCCTTACTGCGGCCTCCACAGTGAACCGTAACCCTGCCGTTTTAAGCTGTGTCACACTTGAGTTGCACAAGACCTCTTCATTCCACTTGTGTACACTTAGAGTAGGAGGTAGGGGGATTTAGTCATGCTTTTCCTTCATGGGCAAGTTTCACACAGGAAACGCACGCACCCAACTATGTGAGTCCGCAAAGTGAACTTCTTCATCCTCCTCCTCCTTCTCCTCCTCCTCAACAATGAGTTCACATGTTTTCCCTATTTTCGCAGGAGAAATACTGTTTTCCTCCTGATCATCATGACTCAGTGGAGGGGAAAGAATGTACCATGTTATCCAACAGCGATGTCCGCCCATGACTCCCCACAGGGTGAACTGGAAAAGTCACGGGATTCTCATTTGAGACAGCATGCTTTCAGAAAGAGAATATCTTGACATTTCAGGGAATATTATGATTGTTTGCTGTTTTTAAGGGAGTGAAGCAGAAAGACATCAGTTTCCGCTCAGTTGGATCAGCTGATGATTCCAAGACATTGTAGCCGAGCTTACAGTCGCACGAAGACTGAAGTGAACTATAATCAACATTACGTTGCTCCCTCCAAACTTAAAAAAAGGCATAGCTGTGGGCAAGTGGGTGCTTTAATCCATTGTTTCCCAAACTGTTTTTCTAGTGATCCATTTACACAAAAAAAGACAAACCATCGCGGCCCAATACACGATACGGCTCATTCTTGCGAGAAGAGCAAATCTGTACATAAAAAAAATATGACCTTGAATAGGTAAACCAGCCATTATATTATTTGATAAATCACAACTTTGTGTCATGCATGTGCTATGGAAATCGTGCTCATGTTGAATACTTTATAAATAAGACCAAGAAAATGCATTTAGGCAGAATGACTGATGATTTATAGGGGAGCTTTGGTATTTTTCCAACCTGAACTCTCCTTTCCCGCGTTTTGTGTCTGACTAATGCGTCCACCAATTTGGGAAATTGTCTGGTTGAGCTGCAAGGGCCACTGCGCAGAATGAATGAATGTAGCATTTCGTTAACTGCAGGTCCTCAAAGAGTGCTTGGTTTTGCCACTGACAGGCTCAGATTGTTGTCATTGGTGCCTGACAACATAATGGAAAGGACCCCACGGAGAAGGAGAGGAGTTGTTCCCCCTCACTCGCTGCGCTTCTCATCTGTATACTCCGCCGCAAATAAATAAGGGCGACCATTCACTTCTCCTGTCTCCAACTTACTCGCATTTCTGCTGTTGTCTTCCCCAAAACAAGTCCCCTCTCACAGTCCTCCTGTTCTTTCCATGGTGCTTTCAGACACTAATAATAACAATCTGAACCCGGCGGTGGCAAAAAAACTAAAACAGGCACTTTTAGTAGACCCACAGTCCACTGACGCCGTGCAATTTCCGTTGCAGCCCGGCGGCTGCAGGGTTCTCCCTCAATACTCAACCCAATTTCCGAATATTGTTGTCCCCACAAGTCACTTAAACACGAAAACATTTAAAAACCCTCTTGGGATATAAAGAGCAGCAGATATTAATAATGATTAAGACATGTGTTGTGATCAAGTGAAGAAAAAGAAAGAAAAACCAGTATTGTCATGTAAACCGAACCGAAAGTCAAGCATCTCCTCCCGTCCTGAGGGGCTTCTGTGTTCTGGCTGGATTCCTTTGTAAATGTCCCTCTCTTCTCTGGCCTGCTGTGTTCTCAGGACTGGTATGAACACGGCATGCCTGCTGTATTCTGGGTATCAGGATTCTTCTTCACCCAGGCCTTCCTCACAGGCAGCCAGCAGAACTATGCCAGGAAACACACCGTCCCTATTGACTTGCTCGGCTTCGACTTCGAGGTCCTGGATGAGATGCAATACAAGCGGCCTCCAGAGGACGGTAGGATACTAACGGGGTTAATGAGATGAGAGAAGGAAGGATGATATTAGAACGGCTTTTGATAGGATAAAATGCCTCCAATTAACACACCATCTAACAGTTTAATGAAGGTAGAGAAAAGAGGGCAGAAAGATCGAAAAAAAGAAGAGCTTAAAGAGGGTGGAAGCGGATGAAAGGTGAGGTTTCAAAGCAGAGAGTGAAGTACGAGGAACACAAGAGGATGAAAGAGAAGACACAAACAGATGGAACCTGACTGTACATAAAGAGGCAGAGTGTAAAGTGCAAAAGTAAGTCAACGCCTCTCCCGTAAACATGCAGCCTTGCGTCAGCCCCTCGCTGTGCCTCCAGCTCTGCTGTGAGATTCTAAGTCACATAAAGCCTCACCCTCGATCAGGCCCCAGCTGGGGCCCCATCACGCCAACACAGCCTACGCTGCCGAGCTGCAAATCCGACAGTGTGTTTGTGCATTTGGGCGTGTAACACTGACAGGTTGCCGACAGTCGGTTATCTTTAAATGTTCCCACACACACACGCCTATGAGGAGAGCTCATAAGCTTTCTAGAAAGACAGTGTTGCAGCACAGAGGTCAGTGCAGCTCGGTTCACGGAGCTTTACGGTTGCCAGAAGAGCCGACATGCATCATCGTCACAGGGTTCCTCCATAACTGGAGGTTATGGAAAGTTTTAATATCATAGCAACACTAACCACTCCTCTTGTCCTTCTGAATTGTCTTCGTTTGTGTGTGACATCCAGGTGTGTACATTAGAGGTCTGTTTCTGGATGGCGCCCGCTGGGACAGGAAGACCAAACTTCTTGCAGAGTCCTACCCCAAAGTGCTGCATGACCCCTTGCCGGTGGTGAGTGAGGAGCCCGCTCACACACTGACTGGGCCGAGGGGCGGGGTGTCCGTTAAGCGGGAAAAAATGGCGATATCTAAACACTTTGCCATTGCAATTGTTCTAAAAACATGGCGCTAAAGAAACTAGAGATTGAGACTATGAACTCATGTTTATAAACAAGCAACAAACAATGTACTAAAAGTAGAAAGTAGAGTCATTTTCTCATAGACTTTTTTTCTTTTTACAACCAGAGGTTCCGCCCCCTGATGGCTGTTCGAAAAAATGCTTCAGGCCTTGGCTTCACTTTTCAGACACGAAGGTTTCCATCCTGTGAAAAACACCACAAGCACCGAGACAAAAGACAGAGAAAATAAAATCTTGTGGCATTACACAGTCTTACATAAAGTTTAAGGGGGTTTATTGATTCTGCTTCGTGAATCTCTCCGGGCTTCACAAGAGGAAAGATAATATCTGTTTACGTATCAAATTATGAAAATGGGGCCGATCCCGTCATTATTTAGCTCGTAAACTCCTACGAGCCGACTGTTTCTTTTTTTAAAGTCAGAGACCAGTGTTGTGAACAACAACCACGCTGCTGTAGCTGCAGGAGGATGTTCTCTGGTTGCAATACCGAGAAGCCGCTTCAGCACTTTCTTTCATGCGTTGCGCCTGCAGGAAGCCTCGCTCCTTTGCGCATCCTTTTGTTAATTAACAGAGCTTGATATTGTTTATGAAAGCAGACTGACAGAGTGATGGAACAGAGCGCCGGTGGCGGAGAGCGAGGACTGATCAAGTTTTACGTTTTTTTCTTCTTCTCCTCTATTCTCTCTTCTTCACAATGCATTCAGTGATTAGGAATAATGCACAAGACTGAGTTTTTTTTCTTCTTTTTTTTTTCTTCATATTCAGACATTTCAGGGCAAGTTATTAACAGAATCAGTTTTTGAGTTTTTTTAAGAGCTGAACTTAATTAAAAATGTGCTTATTATATATGTGTGTGTGTGGGGGATCATAACACAGGCTGGCTTTGAAATGCAAATCTTCACAGAAGCGCTGCTTATGGAACCAGATGAGTACTTTTCTGGCTGCAACTCAACAAACTGTTTTTGTTTTTGTTTTGTTTTGGTTTAGATGTTTTTTTGAGCGGCCCAGTTTATCCCTTTTGCATAACCACGACTTCTTAATAGCCCAAGGGGACTCTTTCTCATGAATGCTATTATTGTTCTAAGTCTAAGTCCCTGGAGTTTCACATTTGTAAGTTAACGTTTGGACCCCGGTTAGTTTCCGCTGGGTTTCATGTCCTGACTTTTGAACCCAAATTACAATCTGATCTGTTTGCTTCTGTTGTATAATCAAGACTGTTCAACTTGTAGAAGAGGGACACAGAAGTTAATTTGATAGTTTAATTATTCCACTAGTCAAATGTTTGGGATGGAAAGCAGTCCCTAAATGACAGCGACTATTTGCTGAAGTAGCTAACGGAGGTAGAGCACGCGAGCCAGTTTAAACTTCACAATCCTCACTGTGCCTCTCCCTCCTTCCAGATGTGGCTGAAGCCTCTCAAGCGCCAGGACGTCCCACAGAGGATGTGCTACCTGGTGCCCGTCTACAAGACCAGCGAGCGGCGGGGCACCCTGTCCACCAGCGGCCACTCCACCAATTATGTCATCGCCATGACGCTCAACTCCAACGTGCCCGACGAACACTGGATCAGGAGAGGGGTGGCGCTGCTCTGCCAGCTCAGCTTCTAGTCGCTGTATGTCTCGCACACAAGCACTGACGTGTCATGAGAGACACCCTCTCTTTCACACAGTACCTACAGATCTACATGAATATAACTGATGGATATTTAGAATTAGGTAACAGAGTACCGTTTTGAAATAAATAAAACTTGTATTGAAGAGATACAAAAATGTTTTGAAAATCTCAACACAAACGTCATTTTGCTTTATTTCTGTGAGCCGACATTGTTCATGTTTTAGGTGACCATCATGTACAGTGTAGTTAATAACTTATGGTCACGTCAGTGGTCTGGTCTTATTCTGCCCAGAGTTCAGATCAAATGTTTCCTTGAGGGACCTTCATTTACAGATGTATGTGCATTTACTATTATTTTTTTAGGTTTTATAAATCATGGAGAAAGTAGTATTTTTTTACTACCGGCAAATGCCAATTACAAAATGCTCAAAAGTAATTCTATGTAAAACACAAGTAACAGAGATACTGCCCATCTGATTGTAACCTTTCCAAATATGAAAAAGTTATTGTCTCTTTAAGGTGGATGACGGACATTTTGAATTTTCCCTTTTTAGATTATTCAATAAGAGGTTTGTTTTATGTCAAAGAGACCTTCAGAGGTACGATTCCAGTAAAATAGCTTTTGTTGCCATTTGTTTGGCAGAGACAGAAGCTGAAGCAGGAGGCACATGCAGAGGAAATGTTACCGATGGAGACGGCGTGCGCGTGTGCCTGCGGCTGCAACAGCGTAACTCGTGTAACATCATGCCAGAAACCACGGTGATCTTTTCAGAGTTTATTTTCCTTCCGTAATGGGGAGAATGCACAGTCAGGCAAACAGCAAGAATGTCACACTTTGCTTTTTATATCCAGAGGACTTAACAAACATACAAGAAAGCAAAAATGAAAACAATCATCGAACTTCATTTTACAGACAATATTTTTCCCGATAAACAGCAAAGAAACTTTGGGGCGTAGCGTCACCAGCTAATCGTTCGCTCGACAGTACGGTTTGATTTGAATGACACAAGAAATACAGAAGCTCATAGAAAAACTCACAAACAATGGACCCCTCTTAAAAAATACAAAACAATATTGTAGGAAAATACCAGATAAATATCAAATAGTAAAGTTTCAAATTATGAACTTTACTTGGTGTCGGAACAGAATGAAAGTACATTCAGAGCTTCTTGAACGTCAGATTAAATAATACAAATGCTCAATAAAGTGATGAGTCACCAACAAATAAAAATAAAAAGGCTCAGTTGCACTGCGCCCCAAAGGATTCTCGTGATCTTTACGTGGTTCATTTTTCAAAAAAGTAACAAAGGCTGCTAATAGTTTAACTTTGCAGTACAAAGAATGAAATCAAATGTACACTCAACACGACGTCCGCATCGTTTTCCCTCATGCTTCATGCATGACTGCGAGAACAATACGGATCAATAACGCATATTTGAGACGTAAGATGATGGATGTCACACAGTGACAGGATAAATGAAGCCACACACATTATCTGTTTGCTCGAGCAGCTGAAAACTAGGCTAACTAGCTTAGCAGGTGAGCCACAGGGCAGCCAATGGAATGTAGGGAGGGGGGAGGGGTCAAGCGGCAGCCACTGAGAGTCCACACTCGGGCCAGATTTTTGGCACAGTCGGCAGAGTATCGATCGTGGACGCCTTCTTATCTCATCGTATAACAATGAACTAGGTCTTCTGGCTTAACAGCTCGGGTTGACGTCCGTTACAAGTGCAGGGAATGCCGTCGCACAACCGTTCTGACGCCATACAAGAGAACCGCCTTCCGTTTGGGCCGTCGCAAGATTGTCATTCATTGACAGAAGTACTTTCAAATCTATTTTTTTTGAAGCAGTAACCAAACTGATTTTTTTGCTGCTCGACTACTGAACCTATAAAGACCTTGAGTATTTACAGTTCGTCATAATAGAAGAAAAAAAAAAATCTGCATTCGTGCAACAACACAACCTCTTTGTGAATGAAATGTCCACTGCAGGATGGTCCCGTTGGGACTAGGCACTCTAAATGAATCTAGGAAAACTACAACACTTCTCTACTTTCTCTCAAATCACATTTTGAAGCTGCTGATTCTAAAGAAAAGATACACAAGTAAAGGCCTAACGACACGAGATCGAACGGCTACGGATTGTCAAACCCTGAAGAAAAAAAAAGTTGGTCCGACATCTGCGACGTCTAGTTTCTAAACAAAAACATGAAAGGCTTTGGCAGCTGTGTGAGCCATCACTATGAAAAAAAGAAAATGAACAAAGTCATTTAAAAGTCAAGGGGGGACACTTCTGCTTTGACACCGAAAGCTGTCGATACATTTTGAATGTGAAGCTAAATGGCTCCTTCCGGATGGAGCTAGCTTAAAGCGAGCGCTCCGCCGGTGCTGCTCCAGTGGCCGGGGCTTGGCACAGAGAGAGACGATGTTTCACTCACAGCGGCACGACACCGGGACTCCATGACGGATGGAGCGCCGCACGCCGCAGATGTACGAGTCATGGATGGCGGGAGACGGCACAGGATGACGGGTACGAGATGAGCAGGAGGGATAGGCGACAGCACGCTAACAACAGGTGATGATGATGATGATGATGATGATGATGATGATGCATAGGCGGTGAGCTGCCGGGCTGTGACAGGAAACAGACTTTTTTTTTCTTTTTTTCTCTCCTTTCTTTTATATAAGATGAAGCTTCGTGGTTCAGAGCAGGGGAGGCGGCGTTCTCGGGTCGGAGGGCGAGGCGCTGGAGGGGCAGAGCGCAAAACATCACTGGCAGAGTCACGAGATAGAGGCAGAAGCTACCGCCGCACATGTTTGGAATGGAGGCACAAGCCGTGAACGAGACCCACACCGCATGCAAGACTGGGCCGCTATGCTGCGAATGAAGCGCGTTAAGGCCAAGGAGGACCGCTGGTGATGTGTCCCGCTCTCCCCTCCTTCACCTCCCCCGCTCTCCACGACTAAAAGCCAAAATTGATAACGATGCGTTCCTCGAAGATGGCGATGAGCAGCATGATGGCGAACCCGGTCAGCATGCCCAGGTTCTGCAGGGCGAAGTGTCCCAGCTGGCAGCGCTTGTGCTCCTCGCTGTCCCCGTGAAGCATTTCTGGTAGCTGTGAAAGAGACAAAGTGACCAGTCGGGATCAGAGACCGGCGGGACGAGGACGACACACCACAATTATCCCTCTCGGGCCGTCGGCTGGAGCGCGGCAAACTTACCATGTCCACCAGAGCCACGTAGAGGAACATGCCAGCCGTGATGGCGAAGATCCAGCTGGTGACATTGTGTGTGTACTGGCCCACGGCGGTGCCAATCACCATGCCGACGTAGGCCATGAGGGCGGACAGCAGATTGTAGAAGATGGCTTGCTTCACTGACATTCCGGCTTTCAGCAACACCGCAAAGTCACCTGTCACACACACACGCACACACGCTCATTTAAACACCATTAAAGTGCCCGTCTCTTATTCTGACATGCGGGTACCCAGCCTCTGTGTCTTGAGTGATTCTGTTTGCTCGCAAGTTGTTTATGAAAAGGTTAAAAGCTACAGGAAGTGTGAAGCGGGTGACAGCCGTGTGTCCGATTCTTGTTTAAAGTGCGCGTCACTTTGCGGCGCGTGAATAGCTCGGCGCTTCTCACGCCGCGTTTGTTTTTTCATCATATTCCCTCACCCCCCCCCCGGCCTATTCTGCCTCTTAAAGCGTCAGCCTCCGATGTCTGTCGTCGAGCAGGTGGGAAAACAGACCAGAAGAAGAAGAGGAAATATGTCCTTTAACTCCCTTCTGATATGCTAACGATTACGCATGCATGCCGGAGCCTCGCTACCCTCTTCAATCATTGCCGGGGCCAAATGCGGGAAGAGGCCCAAGTCTCAGCGGAAACGCCCTGGATTTGGAGAGGGAGAGAGAGAGAGAGAGAGAGAGAGAGGGAGGGAGAGAGAGAGAGAGAGACAGAGAGAGAGACAGAGAGAGAGAGAGATATGAATACTGAGAAGGGGGTGGCCTACATTCCCTGCACCGTGTAACAAGCGGCCTCTTTTCCTGGCTAATTACCTCAATGAATATATTACCACTCTGCTCTCATCCATCAATCAAACCCAGAGTAAGAAGGGTGGCAGAAGGGGGGGGGGAATTAAAGAGAGACAGTCCACACACCCGCCTCACTTCAATGGACTTTTTTTTTCTTTTCTTTTTTTTACTCCGGCGTTTCCTGCCTCCCCAGTTCCAATCCGTCCGACAGTCAGACACGCCTGCCGCCACCTCATCTACTGCAATTAACGCACCCATCACTGCCAATTAGCTTCACTCTAGGTGGTTAAAGAACCCTCATAATCATCATCTTTGCCATTCAGTGGGGTGGAGGGGAGCTTTTTGTGTCGAGGAGGAGCCGAGATGTGCACTTGTCAAACTGCTGGGTTTGTGTGACGAGTCGGCCCCTACAGGAGGGTGCTGCTGAAGGGCGGTGCGCCGAATCAACATGAACTGTGAAAAATGAGAGAGAGAGAGAGAGAGAGAGAGTGATCTCAAATCTCCACGTGCCGCTTGAGACGGGCGCAGTCAACCATCTGGAAACTCAAGTGCGACTGAGTCGAAACGGAGACCAAAAAAAAAAATACTAAAGCTCACACAGCTCCTCTGTGCGATCCTCACCAGCCTCCTGACAGACAGCGACTGCAGATTTCTCTTTGGCAGTTAAAAACAGCAAAACGCAAAAACATCACTGACTTTAAGCGGGCGGTTTGCAGCTTTAGTTAAACTCTCCCCTTCCTCACGTAGATGCTGTTAACAGAGGCAGACATCTATTCATCAAGCACACAAACGAGGCACGGAGGCGGCTCCACGACCGGACACATGAGAAGCACTGTAGAGTGGGAAAAAACAACAACAACAACAGAAACTACTCGAAACTAAAATGTTCACCGCTGCCGAGTCAAACTGAGTCAAACGGGTCCTCCGGTTCAGATTCGACCGCTTTAGAGCCCGGCTGTATTGAACAACGTGTGCCAGGCTCGGTACATCATCCTCACTGACCGACACGTTGACAGGCCATTTCGCCGCAGTCAGAAAAAAAAAAAAAAAAAACATTAATCAGGAGGGAAAAGTAAAAAAAAGTAAGGAGAAGAGTGATGGTTCTTGACATCGCCGTTTTTTTTTAACAAGTTCCGAGGGACCGGAGAGAGTGCGAGA
Source organism: Taurulus bubalis (assembly GCF_910589615.1). Classification (NCBI taxonomy): domain Eukaryota; kingdom Metazoa; phylum Chordata; class Actinopteri; order Perciformes; family Cottidae; genus Taurulus; species Taurulus bubalis. The sequence goes on along the minus strand of NC_136603.1, from coordinate 19,350,053 downwards.
CTTCCTCGGATTAAAGTTCTCTGCGCGAGTAAGAAAGAGTGAGCCAAGTTGCGACGCCTCCGCCAAACGCCTTGGCGCTACTTGTTGGGTGAATGAGAAAACGGCTTGTTTGGTTGGGTGTGACACTTCCATGCTGTCGCTCTCCTCTTACCAAGTTCGTGAGGTAATTCGTGGCAGAAAACAGCCACCGACGTGCTGATGCCTCCCGTCAGGTTCGCACTGAATGCCGCGCCTGTGGAGACAACGAGGTCAGGAAAATAAGAATTGTGAAGCTAGCGCCAACTAGCTTAGCATAAAGACACGACAAGTGAAAATAACCAATAACCAACCAGAACCTCTTACCTATCGCCAGGCCGTCACTGAAGTTATGCATGCCGTCGCCCATGATGACCATCCAGGCGATGCTGGCTATGCCGGCGTCCTTCATCTCCTGGTCGGAGTGGCAGTTCCCGCCGTGGGAGTGTCCGTGGCCGCGCGAGTGTCCGTGATGCTTGGCCTTGCCCGCGTTCTCCTTGGTGGGCGACTGCCGGCCGTTCGTCGGCGCCAGCGGCGTCTTGTTGGTGGTGGGAGAGTCGGGCGGCCGCAGCTCCGAGAGCTGCGTGTCGTTGTGACCGTTCTCGCAGGAGACGCCGGTGCCGTCGGGGTCTGGAGGGGCGGAGGGAGAGGCGTCACGGATAACAAAAGGCCCCGCGGAGAAACCGGCGGAGAAGCTGGCAAAGGTTGTCGAGCGCTTTCTTACCTTCGCTGAGCGGCTTCAGGTGCAGCCACTCCGCATCCGAGCGCCGGTTCAGCTTGTGGTCGGACAACTTCCTGCCGATCTTGCCCTCCTCCTTCGCCTTCTTCATGCGCTGTGAGCGGCAGAGACACGTCATTCTCTGCTCTGTCCACGGGAACTCTACACATATCAGACATTAGGCTCGGGCCGAGTCCACCGCCCAGCCGCCGCTTCCCTTACCCGGTGGTCTTTGTAGTGCTTGAACATGCCGATGCAGTGTTCGATGATGAAGAGGAAGTAGATGCCGGCCAGCGCCGTCAGGCCCTTCCACACCCCGTCAAATTTTGTGAGCAGATCCACTTCCTCAGTCCCGTGCTCGCCATGGTCGCCATGCTCGCCGTGCACGTGCGGCCCTTGAGACTGTGGACAAGGAGAGGAACAGAGAGGGATGGGAGTGAGGATCACACATTTGTCAGCACGTAGATTTCATTTCCTCGAGTCACGCGGATCCAGTCCCTGAAGACTCGTACCGGGACGAGAATAGAACAAGGATGGTTGATGATCAGTGAAAAACATATCGCGTGACTGACTGCACACAGGTGGAATCGGTGAGATAGAAATGTACCGGCACAAGGTCAGAGGAAAGAGTGGAGATATCCAGAACACCACTGCCCATCAGAGGAGTAGATGACTTCTAAATGAAGTGGGACAAATGTCTGAAGGATGTTTAATAACATCTTTTTGCTCTGACACTGACAGACAAGGATAGAGCTCAGCTAACAAATCAAGAGAGGAAGAGAGATATGTCTGACGGTAAGTTAACAAAAGATTAATAAAGCCTTTCCCACACGCAAGCCATAGAGTAAAAAAGTTCACGACATGATGGGTTCATCAGGGATTCAATTAAATGTTGGCACGTTTGTCGTAAAAAACATCCAATAATTATATTAGTCGAGCTACAAATACAATGCAAGTTGAAACGGACAATGAAACGGAAACAGAGCTGAATTTTATAAACTTTGACGGACGAGTGTTGTTTTTAGGTCGACCCCTGTTTGATTTCCATGCGATCACTTCATAGGGCAATATATTGTCCCTTTAAAACCTCGTTAGATTTGTATGAATAACACAGCACACAGCAATTCAGCTAATCATGAAGCTGTGGCGAGTGATGTGAGGCGGCCCTGCTATCGGCTGATTTAAGTGCCTGAGATGATGATTGCAGTCAGCACTGAAGAATCAGACGAAGACGTTGTTAAAAGTCACTTTTAGCCTATTTATATAAACCTTTTTACCTACTTTTTTTTCTAAAAAATAATAATTTTAAGACAATTTCTCTGGCACTATATGAAAAACCAACACTCATTTTTGTTGGCATACCTTATGTGTGTTGGCTCGGTGTGGCGTACTCACGTGAGGCAGCAGATGAAGGAGGGCGTCGCCGCTGAGCGTGCCCACTGCCAGCGCCACCAGGAAGGTGAGCAGGAACTTGAAGCAGGACTGTTTGAGGATGGGCACGAGCACCACGCCCAGCAGAGACAGCAGGCTGATGATGGTGATGGACACAAAGCCCCACAGCCACACCCACCCTGGAGAAAGAGGAGGAGGAGACAGACAAAGACAAAGTTACTCCACATTTCCTTCACGGCGAGGGGTCAGGAGCCCCCGAGGCTCATTAGCCACACCCACTGTTTTGGAGATGTGTCTGTCCATAGAAACGACCTGCTGGCTGAAGCTATCGTCTCCCATCCACTTCCCTTGTGAAGGAAACTATCCTTCTGAGTTTTTCTCAAACCCTCGCGTCCTTGTGATGACACACGATACCTAAAGCAAGAAATGTGAAGTGACATTCCAGCAGAGCTCGGCCTCGTTATTCATTCAAGGCCGCCCGACGTGAAGCGGACGAGGAAGAGAGAAAAAAAGCCAGAAAGGTACACTATCATTTAAACTGTCAGCCGAGGACGCGTCTCAAAGCGGCGCGAGACGGAGTGAGACAAAACGTCGCGATGCTTTGGTCACAGAGGACGAAATGTTTAATGTCGTATGAAATTCAATGTCACGTCACGTTTGCTAAAGCGACGCCGGGTCCCTCGCGGCCGACGTCGGTTTATCGGACTGGAGCCCAGTGTGCATGTAATGCACATCTTACAGACGAGTGACTTCTGCGAGGCTTTTCAGGGGGAAAGTCACAACAAACTACATTTAGAAGTGAAAAGGTGAAGGAAAGCTACGACCCACACCCGCTGGTTATTTCGGATTGAAACAATGAAACTTAATTGCTCGGTTTGTTATGGTCAAAGGGTTTGACCTTGGGAAATATTTAACCATTCCTTATATATTTTATGAACACAGTACACACTAAGGGTGTCCCTGACTAAGAATTAATATAGTCGAATCCGATTGGTCAAGTCCTGTTGCGATCCTTGAAGTTTTTTTTGGTTTCGTTTTTCTTGCTGGTGGATTGCCTTCTGTTTAGGTTTTATATATTTATAGAAAAAATAATTAAAACAACAAAATAAAATTCCTGCTGTTTGTTTCTGACGGCCTGCTTGTTGTTGTGTTGGAGAAGCGATCGTTTCTACGCGCCTCCTTTGAGAGAATCGTTCCTAAATTAAATAAATAACTAGCGCTCAGATAGTGCTACGTTCTCGTGTGAGTGCTCTGATTAATATGTTTATTCATTCATTTTGAAACAGCAGCCTTAATCTAAGTTGTTGTTATTGATACAATGAATGTGTTACGGGTAACGGGCCAATCAGGCTCCTTGCATGGAGTTATCGAATAGTTGACTATTCAAGGCTTTTAAACTATTAACTATTGAGCCCTGATATTGCTTAATTAATCTAAACAAAAGAGCCAAAGCTGCCATCTAGCCAGAGGGGGAAATGACTCATAACAGTCAAATCACACTGGCAGACACACTTCCTCTCATTTAATCGGCCCCAGGTGGTGTCGCTTGTGAAGAGATGATCTGAAACATGTCTTATGCCTGACAGAGTGCTCTTTAGAGAGACTGAATCAAGCTGTTACTGTCCCATTACCCAGCTGTAGGATTAAAAAACATTGCAAAAAAATGGCAGCAGTCTCCTCACTCCAAACAGGAGGCTGAAGTTCCTCCAGGGGAAATATTTTAACTGAAGAGGAAGGTCCCGATGCTCGAGTGTTGATTATAGCCACTTCCTCATTAGCTTCTAGGAAGCTTGCTACTCAAACCCTGACCCTCACTGCAGGTTTACGCATGTCCTCTGAAGCCGTGACAGAAGATCTGCTAGCATTTGGTGTTTTGAGTGTTAAATTGGGTGGCGATGTGGTGACTGGAGGCCTAGCTCACACTCCTCACACCTTTCAGTCCTGATCGGAAGCGTCTACATTAGTTATGTTTCTGCTCATTACAAGGTCTGCAGATTATCTTGAGTCATGTTTTCTGGAAGGCAGCATTCAAATGCATTTTATTTTGGGTGCACCACAAGCCGAGGGCTATAAAGTTCTATATATATATATACACACATATATATATATATATATTATATTCCATATTTATATTGGAGAGAAGGCTGATATGGCCAACACTCAACTACAAAAACAATCAAGATGGATAAATAGCACTACAGGTAAGAATACAAGGATTCTTTTGTATTTTTGAGGGGGTGAACTGTCCCTTTAAGGCCCAAATTGCCGATGCAGTGTGTAAACCACAACTGTGCACCATACTCATTCAGGACTCTTTGAGCTCTTTTAATTTAAACCATAAGGTATATTTACATTTTGTATATTGCCAACAGCTTTCTTAAACTCTTTTTTTTTGTACTTGGGGAACTCATGAACCGAACTCGCCAGATGGTTTGCTTCGCAGAACCATCTGAGAAGCCTTCATTAGGAACTGTTTGGAAAAGGGCTGGCACTTTCAAAAAAATACTTGGCAGGTGATTTGATGAGGAATCTGTCAATCAAACTCTTGCCGAAGCCAGTTGGGAGAAGAGCGAGAAAAAAACAAACACTGCACCGCATGTAAATGTAACACGCATGCAACACGCGTGTGTTTTGACAACATGCAGAATAAATAATGTATTGTTGACATGAACAAAAAACTTATCATATCAAGTAAATATATAGCCATGCTAGGTTTGCAATTTGTAGATTATATTTGCAGTATTTATGACATTTATCTATATTGGGTGATATCTTTGTATTTTTAAAGCAAAAGCATTTGTGGTCTTTACCTTCTTCTTTATAAATCACCATGTAGGTTTTGTACATTTATTTGGGGCACTACTGCTATATTACTGTTTTGCATTCAGTACAAGTCCGTCGTATTTATATCTAATACAGATAAACCCCCTGATAGGCGTTGGAAACACGGAGTAAAATGTGTCCCCGCTACGTTTCAGCGTGTTAAAGTGACCCATAGTGCATAGTCTCTATAGTCATAGAGACAGTTAATATACTGTAACTGGTTCAATATTTCAGACCACATATTGTGAACAATAATGTGACATCTGCAGCAGCTGAAGCATGGAGCACCAGTTTACCCACGGTACAGGGTGTGCATCGTTAGAAGGGACAACCTGGACCGGCTGAATCCATTTCCTCATCACAGATGAAAATGTCGTTAAGGACCCTCGCTTCCTCGTTCTATTGTGGCCAGCGTTCTCGGCGCGCCTCACAAAAGTAAAAGGCGCCGCGGTTGACTGCTTTCTTATTTGTCGAATCGAGCGGAACGACGCGGGACCCTGAGAGGCAAACTGTACATCAGCCGGACCCCGCAGGTCCTTCACACTCGCACAGCTCATCTACTTCTCTATCTCATTACACTCACGCAGGCCTGGTTCTGTGTGTTGACGTGGAGGTAGGCAAAGGAAGGCGTGATGAGAAGAGAGAGGAAAGGAGAGAAGGAGACCCACTGGTCTGTGTCTTCTCTCCAATTACGCATCTCCTATGAGCCGTGGCTCAGAAAAAAAAGGCCCAGGGTGTCGCTAAGGCTCTCCTAATTGGCACAGCGCAAAAAAAAGAAGAAGAGAGGGGAGTGGGGACCGGAGGAGAAACCCGGCTGCAAATTTTTCGAGCTACCCCCGTGGATGCCGGCGGGAGGTAAACGAGAGGTAGCTTCCGCGGCGTGTGGCGATGCCGATGGTTGACTCATGGCGCGCAATTGAAGACAATGGAGCGGCACTAGTTTGCCGCTAATGAGGAGCCGTTCCTGCCCTTGTGACTCGTTCGCGCTGCGTCACTCGTTCGTCATTACCGTTTTTATGACTGTTGTCAGCGGCCACACTGCTGCCTGAGGCACATGTGATACAGGTGTCTCGGGGGGAGTGTGTGTTTAATAATTAAAGCTTTAAGAGGGCGAATGGTTTGGGATTTCCTCCAATCTCACGGTTGAACTTAAGCACCTGCTATTTTGACAGTTTAATTCAGTCCTAAAGTGTTCACAAAAACACTGTTGCAGCTACACGCATATATTTATTATTTTTTTCTGGCCATTAAAATGTCACTTTCTACCTCTAATTAAAAATAAATCAGGTTGTGCAGAACATCTTATGACCCCAAACTTGCCATGTTGTTTATGGTGACAAACTTCCTACCTACTTTGCATAACGTAAAGGAAAACTAAAACCCAATTACACTGCAGGCAGAACACGATGAACAAATGTGCCAGGTGGAAATGCAGCATGGTCAGATTCATTGTCTCAATCCACGGTGTAGATCCCTTCCAGGTGGCCACATGTTATCTGCTGCTGCTACACACCAAGAAGCAGAAACCAAGATCACTGGCCCTGGTTCGATTTACAGCCCGCTTTTAGGGCTCTATGACCTGTATTTCACAACCTGTAACTCATTCACTTTAAAAAAACACCGCGATTTTATATTTTACATCCTCATAAACTGCTTTAACACTGAGGTCCCAGAGCAGGGCTTCACACTGACCTTCATTCTTTACAGCGCGTCTCTCAGTCTCTTTCGGAGTTTTCTTTTTTAAACTGCATTAGTTCAGGGATTCAGAACACAAACTGAAAGAAAAGAGATCGCTGCGAGAAAGTCTCTTTTTTTTTCCACAGAAGTGAGAAGAAAAAAAAAAGTCCCTATTGTAGTTTCATGCAGATGATGGGGCCACTCATTTGCTGCCATGGCTGCTGCAATTATCCAATGACAAAGGGCACACGTTGTCATCGACAAGAGCCCCAATTGGCTGAGTGAATGATCCTGATTCAGAGTGTCAATCCCGTAGTGTGGACTGCTCTATTGAGAGCCTGAGGTTATGGCAAATTGGCCGCCCATTCATTGGAACGTGAACTTTATTCCCAGTGAATATGGCCCACGGTGACAAGGTGACATGGCTTGTGGACTTTTCCACAGCTGCGGTAATACGTCCACTTGCCAATCAGCCCCCTCTGATGGCCATTAGCTATTCATTACGCTCACTGGGACTTGTGAGTGACCGACAGAATCAATCAATTCATAATCATGCTAAATACTTCCTGCAACCGCAATCACATCTAAATATAGCCAACATCTTTACTCCACTCATTATACGGTTGATACAGTAACAATACTTCCAGCAACAAAGAAACGGTGAAGGCCATAGAAGGTCATCCACGGTCCTGGTTGTTAGAACCGAGAGAGATGCTGCTGGTTTTTCCCCCCAGTGCCATTCATAGTTTTCATCTGGATCTGGATGCATTTAATTGCAGTTGACCAGGTCAGGAAAAAAAATAGAGATGTGGGTGTTCCACGTAATGGCCACCAGCTTGAGTGCCAGCCTAAGAAATGAGTGGGTGAAGAGGGACTCTGTTCTCCCTCTGCATCTATGAGCCCAAGAGTAAACCATTTAGTCACAGACTGCTCCAGCCGTTTGTGTACAAATGTGGCCAAGAAACACGATTTCCTGACAATTTTCGAGAAAACCTTTCTGAGTGTAAACAAATGTTAAACAAAGGCGACTGAGTCGAGATGTGCGGTTTCAGACTCGCACTATCGAGATCAAAGAGCACGGCTAACGGCAAACAGGAGGAAATACCTCTTTTCATGATGAGGCCGTGCCAGTATTTTTTTGCACGACTGCAAAGCTCGAGAGCTAATCCGGCTGTCTCGCATCCAAAAGTCATTAGACAGTGAGCTGTCTTCATCTGTAAATAAAAGTCAAATAAGCGTCGGTGTTGCAGAAATGCAAGAAGCTCGACGGCCGACTGCGCTCTCACATGACTTAAATAAGCTTTTACTGACTGTCAATATCTTGTTTGCTTGTACTTTGAACAAAATACCAGTGTGCATGTTACGCTCTGGTGAGTGTTCACTGCTGCTCTGGATGGCAGAAAGGGAGAGAAAAAGCTCTATCAATGCACTTATGATAATAGGAAGAAGAAAAAAAGAAAAAACATACTCATGGGATTATGGTTACAAGACCTGCTTCACTTCAGTTATTATCACTATAAAATATGGCTTGATTATTTCAATAAACGTTCTATTATGCCGGTCTGCCACTCCTCCCCATTGAGACTAGCTGCAGGTCATAGATCCTGATAGCATCACATTATAAACCCAACGATTTATTGCGATAGTCACCAGATAAGACCGTTATTGTTGCTCTACAGGGCTGTGAGAAGTTGCTCTACAGGGCTGTGAGAAACTATGCTCGAGTATCGTGATGAAACCTTTTGCGGTACTGTGCGGATATCGCTTTTTAATTCATAGTTTGCATGCGGAGATTTGTGGCAAACGAAGATGCGAAGATTGCACAAAAAGTAGTGCAATGATGTCGGGTGTTATGCCGTGTTCACACCAAAACAGTTGCGAAATATTCGCGCGTCCAGATTACATGTTAAATCAATGCACAGCCGCGTTAGGTTGCGAAAAAGCGGATTTTTGCGATAAAGGCGAAACGGGGTTGCGAATATTCGCAACTCCGCTTTTCCGCTTTTTCGCCGGCGTTCAAATATTTCAACTCCAGCGAATAATTCAAAGCCAATCAGCGTTGAGAAGCTCCGCCCGGCATCACCGCCGTTACTGAATCAAACTGCTGCTGGTCCGCTGAAGGAGCGCTGGAAACGGCTTCATTCAGACACTCGTCCTGGAGGAGTCGGAGCTGTGTGTGACTACGGATAATGTTATGAACCCAGACACGGGGCGGTTGATGTTCCGACGTGTGTGGGACTTCCTCAACAAGTATAAAGCAGAACTACAGGTTATTTACATGGTGGATGAAGGAAATAGTAAATGTTTTCAAGACACAGAGATAAGCCCCGCCCCCTTTCCCCAGCGATGGTTGCGAAAAAACGGATTAACCACATAGAGCGAATTTTTCACCTGCGGCGCGATATAGGCGAAGTGGCGTTGCGAAAATTCGCAACTGTTTTGGTGTGAACACGGCATTAGAGGGACTGTGATGTTTGGACTGCACTTCACTTCACTCAGATTCAATGCATATCTTGGTGTGTCCTTTATACTATAAGATTTCCTAAAACTAGATGAAAAAAAAATGGAAATACATGGTATCGTAACCCCTGTATAGTGATACACACACGTGTTGTTCTGTAAACAAAACCCTTACTTGAACTGAATATAATATGTTTGAATAATATCTCACTCTTCCTGCTTCTGGCTAGAGATACTATCTGAGGAACTCAGTCATGATGATATCACTGTGTTATTGGCTTCTGACGAGGAAACAATGACCTACAGTGAACAAACATGCTGGGTGGATTGTGTTCCAAATGTGATTACGTATTGATGCGTTTAAAGGAACTGCTACTTGATCCATTGTGCAAACAAAGTTCATTGTGACTCCGTTTGGTGAGGAGATCACACCATCTTCCAAGACTGAACACTGGGAAAAGCTAATCATTGCAATTGTGTTGCTTCGCTGTTTAGAGGGCTATTGATCTTTATAAGCCATGTGAAGAGAAGAAGAAAAATAGCTGAAAGGATAACGTTCAGCAGTGCTTTGCAATTTAAACGTATGGCAGCTCAGCAACAGATTCTTTTTTTGCTACAGTCAAAAAAAGCGTGAACATATTGGACACACATCACAGGAAACATGTGTGTGGACTGATGCTGGCATGCAATTTATTTACATGCAGAACAATGTTTAGGTCAAGAACTGCAACTGCAAAGCCCAAACATGCAAAAAACCTTCAAATGTCCCCTCATATTCTCACAGTAAAACATAAGAAAACCCTGAGTGAGGTCTCATTTGCTTTCGACAGGGCTCTTAGAAGTCTTTTCAGTCAAAGTGGACGAGATCAATTACCGGAACTGACGGCCTCCAAGACTTCCTTCTGCACATCGACCTGGTGGTAATGGCGGATGCAGACGCGACTATCTATCTGGTAGAGCAGGGCAGGACACAGGTAGGTGAACTGGCTGGGGGAGATGAGCGAGTTGGGATTCAGGCCGTAGTAGGCGAGGAGCTGAGTCAGGTTCAAACACTGGAAGGAGGAGACAGAACAGTATTAACATTAGACGGGGGGGAGAAACCACTGGCCAATGAACACATGAAATAATGACGAACGATAACAATGTCCACCCAAGACGCATCCTTTGCATACGATAAATACTCACCTCTGTAAACTTGAAAGGTGGCTGTAAAAGCAATGTGACCTAATGACTGTTTGGAACAAACTAAACTAAGTTATTGACTATAAAATCAAACGCATTAAAAAAGAACTTGGAGGAACAGAAAGACTCAACACTACAATTTCTATGTTATGTTAATGTTCCACACTCATATGCAGATGTTTTCTCCTCTATCAGACTAACTGTGCCATTTCTAGTAATGAAACCTTCTCTAGCCAAGTCCTACCTCCTCATGCTGATGAGACAATCCTCCTAGGTGGCCAGACAAGACCGGGACGGCCAAAGTTGGGTGGCTGGCAGGCCCTCCGGTTGCTTCTCTCTTGTCTTTATGAGACACGAGGCTGCGACTGTGATCGTGATCGTGACCGTGTTCGGATTGATGGTCGTGGTCATCGGACTGCGGTACGAGAGGCGAAGGGGTTCTGTTTCGCCCTCGCTGCCCTCTGACCCTGGCGGGCTTTCTCGGCTTCTTGGGCTGACTTTCTGTGGTGGCGTTAGAGGACTGAGCCACCTGAGGGACTGGGGACGGCTCCAACTGGGGAGAGGCAGGAATGTCTGTGACCGTCTGCACTTCGGGGACCTTATTGTGGTGATCGCTGTGGCCGTGGTCGCTGTCGTTGAGGTTGCCGTGGGCGTGATCGTGAGCGCTGTGATCGTGAGCGCTGTGATCGTGAGCGCTGTGATCGTGAGTGCTGTGATCATGATCGTGAGCGCTGTGATCATGATCGTTGTGATCGTGATCATGAGCGCTGTGATCATCAGCGCTGTGATCGTGAGTGCTGTGATCGTTGTGATCGTGATCATGAGCGCTGTGATCGTGAGCGCTGTGATCGTGAGCGCTGTGATCGTGATCGTTGTGATCGTGATCATGAGCGCTGTGATCGTGAGCGCTGTGATCGTGATCGCTGTGATCGTGATCGCTGTGATCGTGAGCGCTGTGATCGTGAGCGCTGTGATCGTGATCGCTGTGATCGTGAGCGCTGTGATCGTGAGCGCTGTGATCGTGAGCGCTGTGATCGTGATCGTTGTGATCGTGAGCGCTGTGATCGTGAGCGCTGGGAGGTGGAGAAGAGAGATCTTTTTGGTTTGAGTGCACCGGTTCCTGCTCCTGTTTGTGCTCTTTGTCATGTGCGTGATCATGGTCGTGATCATGATCGTGATCGTGTGTGTCCTGCACATGTCCGTCAGATTGTCTCTGGTCACTGTCCTCTGCCTTGGCGAGATCATGATTGTGTTCTGCGTCGTGTTTATGGTCGAGCCCCGCTGCGGCGCCGGCGGCTGGACTGGTGTGCTCGGGGTAACTTGAGGGAACTTGCTCCATGTGTGGATGGTGGGAGCCGGGCTTGTGGTGCGGGTGGCCGTGCTTGTGACCCTTGCTATGCTCTTCATTGGCGGAGTGCGAGTGAAGCCCCTCCTTCATATCCACCAGGTCGAGGTGGCTCACGTGGTCGTGGCCCAGCTGCTCGTGATCCCCATCCAACACCTTCACTTCGCCCAGACCCAAGCTGACCAGCATGCTCTGAAATCCCTGGAAATCCAGTCGGTCTTTCTGTCCGTAGCGCTGGAACAGCTGCTGGATGTAGAAGCGCTGCTCCTCCTCTAGACCCTGCCCTTGAGGACTTTTGGAGTCTGGGAACAAAGTGGATCCTCTCACGTACGGGGCCTCGGAAATCTGCAGGTCGCTGTGGGTGTGGTCGGCATGGGGATGTCCGCCGTGCTGGTGGTTGTGCCCGTCTCCATGGCAGTGGTTGCACTGATGGAAGAGCAGGGTGAGCACGCACAGGACACAAAACCTGGTGTGCACGTGTACTCGCATGGTCCTCTGACTTCTGGTCCCCTGCCGAAACAGGAAAGTAACAGAAGCGGAACACATATTAAAATAATTACAAAAACTTCAGCTTCAGAAACTAACAGTATTCATCATTTTACTGCTGGGTTTCGTACCCAGTGCTCCACTAAACTAGAATTTCAAAACTATTTCCTAAATGAAAGCACGTTTTTCAAAGTTTTTTATTTTTAAATCGAGCATTTGTTTGTATGTCTTTCGAGTAACAGCCACATTCTGGGCAGCTGCATCTGGCTCCATATGTCCTAGCTTAGTTTCAAGACCTCAGTGGCAAAGGACCATCAATTGGACCGATTAATGACAACGGCCACTGTCACTTTCTTTCCTGTTTGTCATGTTTATCAGCCGAGTGAGACGGGTCAAATGTCTTTATCATCCCATTGCTCAAAATGCTCGGCTGCCTGGACCTGCCTAAATATACTGAAATATTACAATATTCATATTTTCCTGAAATTAATATATACACCGGCCAAAACTGTAAAAGAAAGAAGAAAAAGGCACCGCTGCTGAATGTTACAGTATATTACTGTTTGTTTAGATGAATCCTTATGATGCCAGTTTAGAAAAGCCCCATAAGAGCTTCCATAGCACAGTGCAACAGGGCCTACGTTAGTTCCCACTTAATCATAAATTACACACATAAAAAGATTTAGGATAATAAGCCTGCACACCACACATAAATACTGCCGACAACCCCCGAAAGCTGCTACCTTTAGCTTACCATAACAGATTATAATAACTGAATCAGGGAGCCCTCCGGAGGAGACTCTCTACTGTGAATTGTGTAACAAATAGCTTGTTTTCCCCCCACTGAGTCTAAAAAAAAAAAAAAAAGTGCCTGAAGCAGCAATATCATCCCAGTCAAATGATCCTCATAAGGTCTCTTGCGAAGCCTGTGGGGGTTGAGGGGTGAGGGAGGAGGAAAATGGGAAAATGGTGCACAGCAGAGGCCACACACACACACACACACACACACACACACACACAAAATACACTACACAAGAGCGTTGTGTTAAAAACACAACGTGATCGACTTACGATTGGCTGTTTTTGGGTGAAGCGTAAATAATCTATCGATTTAAAATGCTCAATCCGAAAGAAATAATTGAATCCCTAACAATACAGTGTTTGTATTCAGCCCACTAAACAAATGTACAGAACACACACACAGACTCAGCTTGGCTCAAACAAAGCCCCTGTTAATTCTCTAGAGCCTTGATCAAGGTGTTGACAACGTCAACCCCTTATCAGCTAATGACCATTCGCTCGTCACAGACTTCCTTCTATAACAAGATCAATGTGCAAAAGCAGTCTTGGTTATCAGCATTTTTAAAGTGTGTAGGCGCTTCAGGTAATGTCATATCATGGGTAATGTTTTCACAATGTCAAAATGGAGACAAGGATTATAGCCGTCACTGTCATTTCTGTGCAAACCACATGATTAAAAACTTCCAAAAAGGCCGCAAAACGAATCAAAGACCGCGGCGAATAAAAGATTTAGCGAGGCTACTTACCACTCTGTGCCCTTGAACGTGTGAAATTAAGTTTGGCCACGGAGTGAATGACGCCGCTCTGACTCAAGGCTGCAGACAGATAAGTGTGGCTACAAGTCTCCTTCACGGTTGTCTACAAGACAGTGTTTATAAACATGAGGCAGCAGTGACCTATGAACCTTTACAGCACATGGTGGGGGGGGGCAAAACCCAGGACCTTTTTCTAAGAGCACACCCTCTGAGCAGCAACAGAGCCGGCTGTGTGTTCCTGATTGGAGTCTTTGTTTGTGCTTGTTGTTTAGAAGTGAACAGGAGAATGACTATTTAGTCTAAGACTATTTAGACTAAGAGTTCAACCGTGTGTTACAGCGACCACAACCTATTTTAGTACGCAACACAAATTCATTTTGCAGCAAATGTTTGTTTGTTTCTCTAAATTGAGATTGAATATCACCTTATTTTACTGTAAACATTTAAAACTTCATATTCTAATAAATGAAGAAGAAAATACAGAGTGAGCTGCATTGCAATACGCAGCACAGTACCACTTGTTTGTTCTATTAAAATGGATCTTAATGCAGAAAACTACGCATTACCTAAACTCAGGGTTCATACACATTTTGACAAATAGATTTCCATGACTTTTCCATGACTTAAAACCAAATTTCCATGACCAAACATTTTGTGAAATCTCGGTGTAAACATGAAAAAGTGAGTAAATGTAGTATTTAAACTAACAATGAGAATTCCAAAACATACAGTAAACCTTAAATGACACAAATGAATGAGAGACAATAGTTTGATTAAGAGAATAAACATTTATATAGATGCCTGTATGTATGCCTGCTTATATTTTGAGCATCTTTCTTCTTAAAAGCATATTCATTATTTCAAACTCAGCGTAAACGAACGTCATGAACACATGAATATAACACATTTACATGACTTTTCCAAAAGTTTTGGGACTTTTCCAGGCCTGGAAATAACCATTTTAAAATTCCGTGACTTTTCCACGTTTTACATGACTGTATGAACTCTCTAAACTGTAAAAAAAAAGAAATCTCATCGTTGTACAACATTTATATGTTGTATAACACGGTAACTCACCGTAATACTTCTCCTCTTACTTGGCCCTCCTGATGCTGCTGCTGTTGGGGTTTTCCAACTTGTCCTAAAATGTGCACTCTGGAAACAAATCAAAGAGGACAGACAGGTGAAATTGGGGAATCAGCCAGACACATTCGTTACCTCGAACCGGTACAATTTACGCACGGCAGAAATTCACAAGAGGTGAATAATGTGACAATCTCTTTCTTACGGGATACACTTGTAAAAGTTCTCCCTCACAAGGGAACTGTGGCAACTGTAATGTATGTATTAGTGCGGCCTACACTTCATACATCATTTCTTCTTTACAACCAGCAGCATTGTAGTGGGACCAGCCTCGTGTGCCTTCAAGGGCTCCTCCTGAACACTCATTTAAAAGAGAGGACTCGACGTGTAGAACACAACCATGACTCAGAATGATTATGAGCAGCTTTTAGCAATGTTATAAGAAAGGCTTGTGTTTAAGGCAGGTTTACGGACATTTTTAGGTTGTTTGCTTTTGTAAATAATTGGTCTCCTTTGAATCGTTTGGATGTGTAACTCCGCCCTCTTGTGTCGCAAAAAAAAAAGACGATGACAGCCAAAAAGCCAAGATGGCTTCGACCAGAAGGCCGAACTCGAGGCTTCAAGCGGTGGCCCACAAACCAATGGGAGACGTCCACTTCTTAAATACAGTCTATGGTGATGCCCCACCGTATGGCATTTAAAAAAGTCCGTAAGCTGCGATACTGACAGAAAAAAACAGACACATATCTTGAAAAGGTTTAGGCCATGAAAGTTGACGTGAGAATGAAATTGATCACGAGGGGATTTTTGTGTTGATTTGAGCAACAGTGTGGCTCAATATAATGAAACTCTGGCCCTGTTTTCATTGAACACAGTTTGAGAAGTTACAGTAGAAAAAGACAGCAAAAAATGTATAACGGCTGAACTCCATGATGCTGCTTCAGTCTCAGGGTCCTGGTGTTGCTCACACTGACAAGAACAGACCCATCGCTAATGTTGACAGTAACAGCTGGGCCTTTCCCACTATGACAAGTCAAAATGTCCGCTGCTAAAAAAGACCACAAAACCACAACGTTTTGAAAATATATGAAATATGTCAGGGAGACTTGTGAGGCTGGCACACTGGGAACTACAAGACAGGTTGAGGAGTAAATCAAAACCAGTATGTGGGCGAACAGGGGCATTAAATAACAAATTAATGTAACAATTACTTCTCATTGGCTCACAGCAAAACAGGGAAGAAAAAACCCTCCCTGTGTCCGGCACATTAAAAATGCCTTCACAGTTCCACAGACGACGAGACAGAATTGGAAGAACAGGAATTGAATAAAATCTCATTCTGAATTAGTGCTGTAAAGAAATTACAAACCCAGCTGTTAAATAGTTAAAGATAAACTTGGACTATGACCTCTGTTGTTCCCTGCAGCAAACTAAAACATTATAGATGAATTAGAGTAGTAAAAGAACAACTTAATTGTTTTTTAATAAAAAGCAAGTGACGACTACACCTTAACGTACATAATAATACATAAAGATACGTCAAGCAGTGTATACTTTTACAGAAATCCTCTATAAAAATAATACTATTGTCTGATCTGAATGTCTCCAGTTAAGTTTTGCAGACGACAACTACCACAGGCATGAAATGTGTTATGGCAAAACAATGTGGCAATAAGGAAGCTGGGCAGCTGCCAAACCTGATTTCATAAAACGTATTTATTTCTTTTTCATGATTTCTTCATGCCGCAAAAGCATTTTCCCATGTCCTTTTCCAGGTTGTTAATGACAATAGGAGCCCTGTTTTTCTTTCAGAAACTCGCCTCAGAAAAACAGCTTTGGCCCCTAAGCTGTTTCATATGATTCTCACGCGACCGCACACATCCTTCCCATCTCAGTATAAAGCCGCTGTCTGGAGGGACGGGAAAGGAAAGAGGGATACAAATCTCCTCCGGTATTCAAGAAATGGCACCAAATGGCTTTTGTTGCAAAACAAGTCAAAGATGAATAAGTGGATTTCTTTATTTTTGTGTGCTTCTCACTAAATGCAGTCTGAGCTCGGCCGTAGATCTGCATTCAAATAAATAAACCATGAACATATCTACAATATTTGTTGACCAATTGTGGCGTGTGAGAGAGAGATATAGGCGTCATTGTGGATCTGCATACCGCGAGAGCCAGAAAAACCAACTGTACAACCAAATCTTGCACTAAGTGAGTCAGAGGACAAATACAAACATGACAAGAGTGGAGAGTTTGCAAAGAGGGCGGACGATAACTGAAACCTGGACCCAACCCAAAGCCGATGGTTAGTGGGAAATCGTAGGTCTTTTGCCTCACCTAAACGTCTGAACCAAAGGGTGGTGGTTTTGTCAGCCTCCATTTGTGTGCATTTGATCCAGTTGGTTTTGTTGCTTCACAGCAGGGTTATTTTCTACCTCTGAACACGCTTCATTGTAATGAGGCGCATGCCATCCACATGATGTAGATCCAGTATATCAAGCCGGACACGATACCAAGGATGCCTCATGTGTAATGTCAGAGATCGAGACACGCCCATCTGCTTTCAGCCCTTCAACTGTCTCTCTATCTCTCCCCATACTTCCTTAAAAGGTCAAAAACAGCTCCTCTAAAGTCCCAGTGGATTTCTGTCTCTGTGTTAATTGTACATTCATCGATTGTTATGTGCCAAATGTGTCTAAAGAAACAACTAAATAAATCACATTTTGGTAGAAACCCCTCTCCTTTGTCTTCTGTAAAGCAGATTCAAATGTTAGATGACTCAGCGTTTACAAAAATAAATCATCCATTCAACTTGGAGATTTTTAACCGGCTCCATGTTACTTCAGCGCGGGCGACACATGCAGATGAACGCTCCTCTGTAGCTCAGTATCGCGCACATTTTTCAGCGACCCAATCAAATGGAAAGGACTCGATTTAAATCCCTCTGGTGACGAACTGCACTGCAATATTCCGTTTCACTCTGAAATACGTCACAGTACAGAAGCTAAAGAGGCTCTGACTTCAGTTTCACTGGAACTTTAAAAAGGAAATACGCTTCTCCTTAAACCAGCCTGAACTTCCTGTGAAACCGTACCATTGGTTCAATTTCACTCGGATCAAGACGACCTCTTGATCGTTGCCGTTTGGTCCGCGGGGAGATGTTTCACGCCTGAAAGTGTGGCTTGGATGAAACCGAATATTCCAAAAGGACCATTAGAGGACCCCTAACACTATGTTATGTTCCTTAAGAGGACCATAGTCTGCTGTTTTCAGCTTTACCCATCAGCGTTTCCTTAGCATTCGCTCCACAGCGGTGAAGCTGCATAGTGAGACGTTACCAGCGCTGGCAGACAGAACGTGACTTTATTACAGCTTAGCTCAACCGCTCCCAAGCAGCTCAAGCAAGTACACATGTTTACAGACGTAGCACTTTTGTCGCTGCTGCAAAAAAAGAAGAGAAAACAATGACGAAGGTAGTCATTTTGACACGTCAAACCAGCAATCCTTTGATCGAGACTAGCTATTCTGTGGAATTTGTCATGCGGTAGGTCACCTGCAAATCTCCTGACTCAAAGTGTCCGGCACACGTAGAAAAAAAAACCCTTTTTCAACAGCCAGCCCGGTAATAGCACTTCTCACGGGTGGTAGGTGAAGACACATGTTTAGGTGTGCTTTTCATCACCTGAATTTGAAGAAAGATTGATGACAATATGGAATTTGGCTGTGGGGCCACCATGGCACACTGCAGGTTCAAATAGAAGCCTACTGCAAACGGGCCACAACCTCCCTGAACTTCTCACTGAGCAGCCTCCGTCGCACTGCATCAGATTCAGCTTTTTAAAAGCACGAGGCCACGGAGTCGCTGAGACAACGTCGTCATCCGAAGATGCTGTGTATGGAATCAAAAGGAGCAGCAGAGGGATCGCAGTGGCAAGACGCAGGTGCACGAATGATGCTCTGTGGCCTGGAAGAGCGTTCCTGAGAGGCACTAGACACGGACGGGTAAACATAACAATCAGCTGAGGAGTACACCAGATGGTAAAAGAGAGACACCTTCGCAAAACAGAGTGGCGCTTACCTTCAGTCGCAAATAAGCCCCACCACAAAAAAAAAACAACAGGAAGTTTGCACCACACCAATACAAAAGTGTTCACGCCAGCACCGACATAAGTAACAGGTTGAGTGTTTGAGGCTTTTGAGTCAAGTGACTTAACTAATTTTTCAAGGGAGGAGGGGAGGCACAGTGGAATGTGTGTGTGTGTGTGTTTGAGCAGTTAGGGAGCACCTGACCAGCTACTCACGGTGTGTGTGTGTGTGTGTACTATTGGTGGGACAGGACAGTCTGTCTGTTTTGTCTTGATGT